>NC_056725.1:1303559441-1303829441 GCF_019279795.1 Protopterus annectens
CCAGCCCTGTCCGTGTAGGAGACATTTTAGGAGCTCTCTTACATGCCCCTACAAGCTGTTCCTGGATTGCTCGTCGGACATGATGGCTGCATGGAGTCTTACTATACTCGTACACTCCGTGCAAGCCATCATGAATCTGGCAGAAAGTCTTACCACAAAAACACAGGTAGGTAAGGGAAAGGAAGGTGAGAAATTAAATGTCATCATGGAAGTATCAGCTAGAGAAAACTATAAAGCAATTAAGGCAAGAAGTATTGCTGTTAGAAGAGGACAGAAGAGGTGGCCAAGGATGAACACAGGATAGCAGCAGATTTCTTCAGCTCCACCAACATAACTACATTAACAGGAAATTATTACTTCAAAATTCAACTAATGGAATAATTTTCTTTCTAAAAACTTTTGGAATATCATTACCTTGAATAATATCTAAAAAAGAAAGAAAATTTAACTAATTTTCCTGTCAGAAATCTTTTTGGAAATTTCTCTCTCATCACTTCTGTTCAGAATGAGTTCCAGCAAGGCTAACAGTCAGGATTCCAGCATTAAGAAAGAGCTTCAGACATTATTATCAACTATACAGCAACTAACAACTAAAATGGACAGACTGGATGTTAAAATTGATAATTTTATAGAGAAAACCACAAAACAAATGGATGTGCTACACCAAGATTTACAACATCAGAAAGCTCAGATAACAGGTATAGAAGAGACACTTAATGATATGGACAACAGAATTAAGGAAGAAGAAATAAAACTGAATTCTTATTGAAACAAAACATGCACCTTCAATCCAAACTAGATGACTTGGAAAACAGATCCAGACGCAACAATATAAGGATTTTTGGATTGCCAGAAAATATAGAAGGTAATAACATTACATCTTTTTTAAATACTTGGCTTCCCAAAACTTTAGATCTGTCAGAGGCATTTTCTTTTGGCATTGAAAGAGCCCAAAGGTCTTTATCCATTTCTAATATAAATAAAAAGTATCCTAGATCAGTTATTGTAAGATTTTTATCATCTTATGACAAGGAGATGGTATTAAAATCTGCATGGGCTAAATCACCTATAAAAATTAATGAAGCAACTGTGCACTTTGACAATGACTATTCTTCTTTGGTAATATCAAAAAGAAATGTCTTTTTACCATTAATAAGAGAGCTTAAGAAAGCACAGTTCAAAACTCATCTTTTATTTCCTTCCAAACTAAAAATCTTTTACCTGATGGCCCTAGAATTTTTGAAGACCTGGACTCTGCTTTGTTGTATATTAAAAAAAATAAAATATTAGACAAAATAGAGGATATGGAATGGGCAAGTCCTTCGTTAAAAAGAATGGCAACAGGAACTTCTTGGAAGACATCAGAGAAACAAAAAAGACTAAAAAACAAATGACATGTTTTATATTTCTTTGAACTCTTTAATTACAGTTTCTGCATTTACAAGAAAACCACAAATATCTTAATGATTTGTACAAAGTTATTTTAATGTGCAAGAACTGAAGTTTGTTTTATGAATAATCAAACTTTCAAATAACCTGATATAAATCAACTTGTTTCTCTTTTGTGACAAAGAGACCTAAGGTTAGTAATATGACATATTTTCTTTCTTTTCTTATTTTAAATAATAGCATTCTCTTTAAACTAAACACATAGGGGAGGGAGAGGGAGGGCGGGGAGGAGGGAGAGATGAAAAGAAGGAAAAAAAGGGAAAAATAATCTATTATCTCTTTAAAATTATTTATGCTGTTTAAGTATTACTGCTATATATTATACTATGACTAAATTGCTTAAATACATGATATTAAATAATATGTCATGATATAACTGCAGTTGACTAGAACTAAAGCAGTTGTAAGTAATATGTCTCAGGTTTTACTTTATTAAAACAAACAGCAAGTAAATATCTATGTAGGTACTTTTTTTTTTTTTTTTTTTTAAGATAACAAGGTTCTGATAATACTGATATATGTTTGTAACATACTCTGAATGAGAAAATGAAATGGGACACATAAATATAAGTAATGTTTATGTTAAATAATTGAAGGCTTGGTTTCACTGCCATAGAGACTGCAATGACTTGTGAAGTGCTTCGAGAAGGTTTAACACTGTATAAATCCATTTGCATTCAAAATGAATGTTTGTCACTTACTTTTATTAAAATTCCCGCCAGAATGTTATAAGAGACAATTTAAGTTATAGGTATCCTCGTGAATAGTGTCCTCGAGCCGTTTTAAAAGCTTCAACATTCAGAAAATGCACAGAGAAGCTGAAAGCAGCCATTTTGAACTTTGACCCCTGATTTCACACAGACTCATCGCAAATTCAAGAAGTAAACCAGTTTCAGGAAGTAGAACTGCTGTAAATGTGGTATTGTGATGAAAAACAAACTTTATGACAACAAAATGTGAGTTTTTCTTTATAATAATTTACTTATTTAAGATGTAACTTATAAAATGTAAAAGTTATAATTTTTAATGGCTTAATATGCCATAGTAAACAAATGAAATAATTTAGAATGCATAGAAGCTAAAACTCATGCATATATGACTCTGAAAGCTTATATAATTGCTGCACTTTAATGCATATAGATGCTTATAATTTAAGGATATATAATATTATAATGCATTTATTTTAACTAAGATAAATAAGTATGTGCATTATTATGATTCTATTTCAGAAGAAAATGTCATGTGATACATTTTAAAGCTGCAGTGCAGATATATAAGATATAGCTGGCTTTCATCACAATGATTTATGCATAACTAGGGATCAACATTGCTTTGTAGTATGTTCTTTTATCTTATATACTGAGAATAATCATTTTTATTTAAATGGTAAGAATAAGTAAGAGAAGGAAGCTTCTAGTGCATGTAGTTTAAAGTTTTAAAGCTACTAACAGTACTGTTATGGCAGAAAATATGAATACTCTAATGTAAGTAATGTCTGAGTCATAATAGCCTGAGATAACAAATGTTATTGAATTCAAATGAGCATAAACATATAATAAGAACTTATCATTACAAATTTTTTTAAACTGCCAAATGGGTATCCTCCTTTTTTTTTCTCTCTCTCTTCTCTGCTCCCACTTTCAAGATTGTTAGAATGCTATTATGATAATGAACTCATTATATAGAATAGATGTACATAGCATTATTAAGTTGATTATAAAAGTTTTATATGATTATATGAAGCTGTTATATAAATTAAGTCTTGCTATAATAGATAATCAAAATAAATGAGTTTAACTTTAGTTAATAATAGTATTTAATTAATTTGATGGCAGCTGGAGTACTGCTGCTTAGGATAGGGGAATAACTTGAGTGGTATTTGCTACTCGAAGTTGGAGTTTTTAACTCCAGGCTGGATGCATTGTTTAATCCAAACAATATTTTTACCTGATTATTGTTATGTGTGTATAGTTTTGACATCCACATCACATTTTATAAATTCATTGTCACTACAAATAAAAGTTAAAATTTCACAAAATTACATAAGATTTTCACTAAATGCAGCTATAATTAATAGAACACCTAAAGGAGGAGACATAATAATACTTACTTTAGTAAATGCTATTCTGATTATAAGTTTTATATGTTTATAAAAGTTAAATGGTAACTTTAAAAGGAATTTCTTTAAACATTAATGGATTGAATAACCCATGAAAAAGGGCAAGTTTAATGAGATATATCAATCTGTATAGAGCCAACTTAATATTCCTTCAGGAAACACGTCTCCTGAAAAAAGATATAGATAAATTAGCCACTAATAAATATACAGTCTTGGTTAGCTCAGAACACTCACAGAAAAAAAGAGGAGTGGCTATTTTATGGAACAAAAGTATGCCCATACCTAAAACTATTCAGTCATATAAAGATGACAAAGGAATGTTCTGCCTGGTTACAATACAGATTAATGGGAAAACATATACATTGATTAATGTATACTGGATACCAGGAATTGGCACTAATACAGTGAAACACCATCTCAATAAGATTATATCATTTTGTAAAGGAGATATTATTTTAGCAGGAGATTTTAACTGTATCCTGCATGAAAAAGATACTACTACTATAGGAAAAAGGAAAATCACATCCAATGCAAAACATTTAAAGGATTTCATTAATTTATATCATTTGAATGATATTAATAATCAGACAGATTCTAAATCATTACCATATACTTTTTTTTCTAACTTATTCAAGAATAGATAGAGTCTTTATTTCTAACCAACTGGTAACAGACCTAACTAATTCTAAGATCATTTCATGCCCTATATCAGATCATAATTCAATTGTCTTCGAATTTATGGTAAATATTACTTATAATGTTCAGATCAAAAGAATACCAGCATACCTAACTCAACTAAAAGATTATAAAGATTATATACTTACAGAGGTGCAACATTTCTTAGACTTAAACACTACACCTGACGTCTCCATTATTTACATTTGGGATGCTCTAAAATCTTATTTATATGGACAAAGTATCAGATGATATAATAATAAAAGGAAATCTTGGGACAGGGAATTAATAGACATTCAAAACAAATTAGACTCATATAAACATAATAATAAGGAAAATATTATGGACAAAAAAGTCATTGAGGAAATAAACAAATTAAATGAGAAATACAAAGAAATTTTAAGTCACAAAGTCAAAATAACATTAGAGAAATATAAATTTTTGTCTTACTCAATAAGTCCCAAATACTTACATAGACTTAAAAATAAAACAAAAAGGCTGAATAAACAAAACCACATCAAAGAAATGTTCTCTTCAAGGAAAAAGAAGAATGTCTGTAGTTTACCAGAAATATTAGATGAATTTAGAAATCACTTTCATAACATTAACCATAATAACATTAATATGGATTCTAAAGACAAAATAAAGAACTTTATAATTACAAACATGAACAAAAAACTTAATAAACAACAGACTGGATTAATAGATAAAAATATTTCATATACAGAGGTTATCACACAAATAAATAAACTTAAATCAAACAAAGCACCAGGTAATGATGGTATTATTCCTGAGATTTATAAAATCCTTCCTAAGAGTACCTATTCATTAATACATAAGGTTTTCATTTCAGCTCAAAATGAATTGTCAATTCCCCCATCTTGGCAATACACATTTATTTCACCAATTTTGAAACCCAATAAAGATCCAACTAGATGCACTTCATATAGACCTATTTCATTACTTAATGTTGACTATAAAATGTTCATGAATATATTTGCTGACAGATTAAAGACAATCATTCCAAGTATAATAGATATAGATCAGACAGGCTTTATTATAAATAGAAATACTTTTGATAATATAAGGAGAACTTTAACTCTGATTGATTATGCAAACAGAAAAAAGAAAGATTTGACACTCATCAGCCTTGATATAAGTTCAGCATTTGACTCAGTAAGTTGGGACTATTTGTTTATCTTATTGAAGTGTACAAATTTCTCTGATACATTTGTGGATTTAATTGAACATCTATATAAAGGAGCATTGGCTTACATTAAAATAGTAACATATGTCTCACACAAAATACCCATATTAAAAGGTACAAAACAAGGGTGTCCACTTTCACCATTATTATTTACTTTAATAATGGAGCCTTGGGCTAATTTGATTAGAAACTGCAATGATATAGAAGGATTTGATATAGACGAAAATACAATATCTAAAATCCAACTTTTTGCAGATGATGTTTTAATTACATCAGCAGGAACAAATTCTTCTATGCAGTCATTATTTGATAAGATGACAGATTTCAAGTATATTTCTGGTTTGATATTTAATGAAGAAAAAACTAAAATATTACCAATATACACAGGGAAAATGTTCTCACTAATGATTTTCTCAAATACATACCCAATTCAGGTCAAATAACTTATTTAGGCATAATATTAACTAAAGATATTAAATCCATTATACATAATAATTATAGTAATTGTCTTCATAATATACAAAATCATTTCAATAGCTGGAACAATATGTTTTTTACCATGGAAGAAAGACTCACAATTATTAAAATGATAATATTCCCAAAGATATTATACATAATACAATCAATAATACTCCCACCTACAAAAATAATTATTAAGAAATTAAATTCACAAATGTTAAATTTCTTATGGGCACCTAATAGACCTAGGATTGCATTAAAGAAACATACTAATAGTTGGTCTCAAGGGGGCATATAATTTCCAGACTTTAATTTATATGCTATCTCTTCTATTATAAAAGTTATAACATTGCTAATAGATCAGTCATATGTTGCAAAATGGAAGGAATATTGGGAATTAATTAGCATGCACTTCACAAAAATATCGTTAATACACAAAATACTAATATAAACAATCCCACGTTATGGTTACTAAAAGAGTTTTGTACCTCATCTATTACACCAAAATATATAGCTAGTTACCCATTAAATATTATTATTAGATATCGTAATTTTATATATATACATCCTAAGTATAAGGAATGGAATTTTATCTTATTTCCTATAATGTATACACAAGGTATTCTTTTATCATCCACCTCTGAAAGAACTCTTTTGGTCACAGAGAATAATTTAAAGTATTGGTATCAGATGCTGTCTGACAATAAAGTAAAAAATTTAGACTTCTTAAAGCAAGAATTTGATTTGAGAGAAACATGTTGGTTAGAGATTCAGACTTTTAGACAACATCTTACTAACAAACTTGATTTAATGTCTTTAACAGTTAAAGAATCTGTTCCAATACTGATTGACTACTTGATATTAAATTTACAACATAGGGTTTCTGATAAAGGTAAGCTCTCACACATACATAAAATTATTAGAGATGAAACCTATTATAGTTCAGATAATTACTGGAATTATTTCAATTCCATTAATGGTGAATTACAAAACAACAAGATAAACAATATATATTGAATCTGCTTATAAAACTACTTCTTCTATTAATTGGAGACTTTTACCTGGAAATTTTTACATAGATCTTTCTATACACCCTTAATGATGAATAAAATAAACAATAAAGACAACATATGTAAGAGATGTACTGTAGAAATAAATGCTGATTGGGCACATATGTTTTACGATTGTATAAAACTGAAGGAATATTGGATGTTAATCAATGATTTTTTGCAGGCTCTTTTCACAGATAATTTCATAGTCTCTAAATCACTTATATTATTTAACACCCCTGTTCCTAAATGTGTTAAAAAAGTTAAACTTCCTTTATTATGGTCAATTCTAGCAGTGGCTAGAAAAATAATAACCAGAAACTGGATTTCAGATACTCCTCCTTCATTTAATGAATTTAAAAATGTTATGATTGAAGTGTGTCATATGGAACTAATGACAATAAAGTCAAGAACCATTAGGAAAACATCTTACTATAATATATGGGATACCTTACAAAACTTGTTAAAACAGTCTTAGTTTCATTAGTAAGATGTTACAGTTTAATTAATTGATTTGATTTAGAGTGGATGTCTTTGTAAATACTTTAGTTGTTTTATCAAATGTTATAACTGTTTATATGTCAACTGCTTGTATAAGATTGTTATAATATTTATTTTGTATGTTAAAACTAATAAACTTGTTTAAAAAAAAAAAAAAAAAAAGAAGAGGACAGAAGAGGGAACAGATCAACAGAAATACTCAGAAAGATAGACGTGATAAAAGCAATGCACAGTGTCATAACAAACCAGGATCTGTCATATACTATTGCAAATAAACTAAAGATATCAGCAAAGGCAGAAAAGCTTAGAAGATATGCAGATAAATATAAAGGAAAAGTACAAAATAAGCAATTTATTGATGACTCATAAAAGTTTTATACAGATTTGGGAAATGAGGCAAAAGGAATAGAAACACTACAAAAAAAATAAACACATTTTAGAGAAATATCTATGAAGATGCTGTGGAACATAACAAAGATGCTGAATGGATAGAAGAAGTAAAAGAAAGAGTAATACATTCAAAAGCATAGGATATGAAATGGGATGAAGTAACAGCCAGAAAATTTGAAGAAAATTAAGAAAAGTTCCAAACTGGAAAGCCCGGGCCCAGATGCAGTACCTAACTTTTGGCTAAATATTTTTTTCCTTATAGATTTTTATTGTTTTCCAAGTGAAAATACAATATTCTAACAAAACTTGTATGTAACAATCTGAAAATCTTGAAACTGGTAATAAACAGTAAAAAAGCTTACATACAGTTAATGATGGAAGAGATTTACAGTAAATCTATTAAAACAGTTAAAATAAACAAAAAAGTAACTATTTACAAAGGTGTCTAATCATCTGAATGTAGCATAAGCAATTAAAGTCAATCATATCTGTTTAGCTAGATATGCTGTCCATTTTCTCCAAGGTTTCCATTACTATTAACCAAGAGTTCTGAACTTATGTAATTCTGCTGGTTCTATTTCTAATGTATTCAAATCCATTTGACCAACAGTCATGGTAAGATGTTTAAATTCTTTAAATGGTGGAGAAGTTTGCTTTTTCCAGTTTATGGTAATTGTCTTTCTGACTATAGATAATAAAGTCCATGATATTGATTGTCTATTTCTTGGAACACTGTTAGATACTGGTGAGTTAAACAACACCAATGATTTATTTAACTCAAAATTGTCATTAAGAATAGTCTGAAAAAAAGAGTTTATATTATTCCAGTAGGATTTTAATTTTATACAATCATAGAAAACATGTTCCCAGTTCACTTTTAATTCCAATTTACATCTCCAACAGCTTTCTTATTTGTTAAACATTAAAGATATTTTATGTGGTGTATGAAAGCTTCTATGTAAGACTCTCCATGTAAACAAGTGCCAATGGGGAGATAATGTTGAATGTTTTGGTGACCTAATAATTAGTTTTTTATCATCATATTGTGGTGGGTGTTTACTAATCTTTTCAAAGTAATTCCAATAAGATTCTTTATGGTATATTTTGTTTTCCCTAATTAATTTGTAAATGTTTGATAGATATCCATTTCCTTGGATGGGTTGATTAATGATGAATGTAATATAGTCAATACATTTGGGTATTTTTTGTCTAACAGAAATATGCATTGTATCTCTCTTGATTATTACTGTTTGCCTTAAAGATTGTAATGTTAACCAAGTGTTGTTGGTTAGGTTATATTTTTCTGTTAGGTAAGTTATGGAGAGTATATTGTTCCCTTCCAAGAAATGATGCCAATATATTAAGTCTGCTTTCTTTAGGATTTCCATTTTGTTAAGTTGAGCCATTTTAAAATTGTTAGATGTATATGCTATTGGAAAAAATAAAAATATCCAAGATTTAATACTGGGATCAGAATTAACAAACTTTTAAAAATATAGTTAATGAATGAGTTATATAGAATGATGGTATATTATTATTCTTATTTTCAATTATGTGCGATTTTAAGGTCCAATAAAAGATGTTTGAAAGAATAAGTAGGTGATCTTGTATTTGCTTTTGCAAGGCATCTAAGCAGATTTCTTCATGTAATGATTTCCATATCGAAGAATATGATGGATTAAGCCAAAAGGTAATATTTTTAATTACTGCAAATTGGGCATATATCTCAATATCTGGGGGATTAATTCCACTATTTTCCCAGTTTGGTAAATGATTATTGAAGGCTATTCTGGGTTTGAGTGAGTGCCATAAGAATTTTAGGATTATTTTATTGTATTTTTGCATTATATGTTTAGGTGGTGGTAGTGAAAACATTTACTTGTATGAGGTATAATATTTTGGGGAAGATGATTGATTTGATTAGATATAGCCTGTTCTCCATTGTGAATAAATATTTATTCCAGTTATTAATCAATGTCTCTATGTTGCTTATTGTTGTGGTGTAGTTATATAAGATATAGTCATTTAAGTCTTGTGTTATATAAACTCCTAAGTACTGAAATTTATCCTCAGAGACAGCATATTTGGAGAACTTTTGATTCAATTTGTTTTTTGTTTTGGAGTTTATACATAATATTTTTGTTTTGTCATCATTGAAATGCAGTCCCAAAACACTTTGGAAATGGAGCATGGTTTTAAATAAAGTTTGGATAGAGTGATTTGCATTCGATAAAGATAGGAGGATGTCGTCTGCAAATAGCTGTAGTTTCAATTTTATATTTTTAGTTATTTCTATACCTTGTATGTTGACCTGTGACCTAATATTGTTCACAAATGGTTCAGTCAGTAATGCAAATAGCAAAGGTGATTATGGACAACCTTGTTTGGTTCCTTTTTTAATTGTAATAGGTCCTGACCTATAGGATCCTAATTTAACATATGCTAGGGAAATTTCATATAATGTCATAATTAAGTTTATAAAGGCCTCAGGGAATTTATATTATTCTAAAACTTGCTTTAAATAACTCCAGTTTACTGTATCAAAGGTGCTGTTGATGTCTAATGAAACTAATGTTAAATCTTTGTTTTTATGTTTAGTATAGTCTATTAATGTCATAATTTTTAATGTTATCATAAGTGTTTCTTCCTTTTATAAAGCCTGTCTGGTATTCATGTATTATTAATGGGAGAAAATGTTTAATTCTATTTGCAAAAATTGCCATAAGCATTTTGTAGTCTATGTTAAGTAATGATATAGGCCTGTATGAGGTACAGTATTTTTCATCTTTACCTAGTTTAACTATTGGAGTTATAAGTGAATATTTCCATGAATGGGGAGTTAGTAATTTATCTTTAGATGTGTTATATACTTTAAGGAGTAAAGTTAGTGATTGTCCAGGTAGTATGCATATCATTTCTGGTAATATATTGTCTGATCCAGGGGCCTTATTTATTTTAAGTTTTGATATTTGTGTTTTTAGTTCTGTCATTGTTATTGGTTTGTTAATTATGTCAATTTGGTGTTGGGTTCATTTAGTAGTAGTATTCTTACTAAGAAATTCTTTAATATCATTTAGTGAAGTTGTTTCAAGGTTGGATGTGTTAAGTTTATTGTAATGTAGACTAAATGTTTCTAAAATATTGTTAAGATCTGTTACTACTTTGTGCATCTGTTGAAAATTCCTTTGATTTGTCTGGATTCATTTTTTTGTCCTATTTGCTAATTGTTTTTGATTGAGGGAGTTCATAAAGTAAGAGTTTAACTTTATATTTTCAAGGTTTATCATGGTTTTATTATGTAAAATCTCAGAAAATGTGTTATTGATTTGTGTTAATTCTGGTATTAAATTGGAGTTGCCTGTTTGTATTTCTAATTTAAGTTTATCTAATTTAGTTTGTAAATCCATCATTTCTTTATGCCAAGTTTTGTTCTTGTTAATAAACCGTGTTAGTGTTTTACCATAAATGTATGACTTTAGAGAATCCCATATGTATATTTCAGAAATATCTTCAGTGCTGTTTATTTCCAAAAAAAGTCAGTATTTCATTTATATATAATTCTTTAAATTCTTTTAGATTTGTTAAGTATGTGGGTATTCTAGTAATAGGTAGAGATAAAAATGGTTCAGTATCTATATCAAATAGTATTGTATTATGATCCGATAGAGGACAGTCTATAACTTTGACTCCATTCAATCTTGTTATTAAATCATTGGATATATGGACTCTATCTATACATGAGTGTGATGTATATCTGTGTCAATAAAATGTAAAGAATAATGAGTTATGATCAGCAAATTGGTTAATGTCCCTAACTGTTACTGTATCAATAAACTTCATTAAGGCTCTGGAGGCAGAAGATTTTTTTCCTTTTACAATGGGAGTCTGAGTCATTATCTTCCATTATACAGTTGTAGTTTCCTGCCATTATTAAACTTCCTTTTGTGTAGTGTGTAATATCTTCCAAATGAGTATTTATTGTTTTAGTACCTATCCCAGGTATCCAATATATATTAACCAAAGTGTAAACCTTTTTATTAATTTCAAGAGATACCATGCATAGCATACCTGAAGAGTCTTGATATGATGATATTATTTTAGAGGAGATGATGGAATTTCTAATTAATATAGTAACACCTCTTTTCTTTTGTTTAAAATTTGAAGTTGTTAATATTGAGTAGTTATTGCAATTTAATTTATTAATGTCATTGGTAATTAAATGTGTTTCTTGATGAAATACTAGAGTGGGTTTGTGCATATTAAGATATTTGAATAAACTTCTCCTTTTATTATTGTTATTAAGTCCATTAACATTAATAGATAGACACTTCATATTATATTTGGATATGAGATTTTGTTAAAAGGTGTGTGATTATTATATTTACTGGTATATTTGTTTTAGAGAAAAGGATCTGAATATGTAAGTTGTATTTTCTGATTTGTATAAGACACCTTAAGAACCAAATGTAACAAGTTTATGAAACTAAAACTATGGTTACTATATACAACGTCTTTAGCATTGAGGACTAAGTCCCCCTGTTTGTGTAAAAATTCACACAAACAGTCCCTCTACTCATAACTGTTCTACACAGGTAGAGTTTTTCAACCCGGTTAATCATTGTATACATATTATGATATACAAAAATATAGTTCAGCTTATAATAGCGAGTGGTAGAGAATTTGTTTTGAATCTATTCATGTTAATTATTGTATTGCTGGAATGCTTACAAAAGAAAAAAACTTAAGCTTTTCTATTCTACCATATTCTGATCATAATATAGCTTAACAAGAAACTCTGTTTATATATTTTCATTAACATATTAACATATGGCCGTGGTGGTGCAGCAGTTAGCGTTGTCACCTCACAGTAAGAGATTCTACCGTTCGATTCTCGGCTGGAGCGCCTTCTGTGTGGAGTCTGTATGTCCTCCCCATGGTCGAGTGACATTAAAGACATGCAGGTAGGTGCGTACATGAATGGGTGCGCCTTCTTTGAAGGTTGGGCGCCGGGCTGGCAACTCGGCACCGTAAAAATCCACTGCCAATCATTAGCAGACCGGAGTTCCACTGTGGCGACCCCTAACCGGGAAAAGCCAAAAGACATTACTATTAACATATGACGTACAGCTTGAAACACGATAAAAAACTAATCACATAGATATAACAGATTTACTAAATTCATACAACATGTTGTATTATAACTGTTTATCCATATCATATCAATTATTTTGACTGTTATCTTCCATCCTGTTATATAGTATTTTGTATTATTTAACTTGTTTCTAATTGTGAAGTTATAAAGCAGTTAAATTAAATCATTTAAGGAAACAATTTATCAGCTATATGTTTAAGATAATGAGTAGCATGTTGTAAAATTGTTAGGTAATGTCTCCCATTCAAATAAATGAATGGTTGGTCCTTTAATCCCTGATATTCTTTGTGCCAGGCTGTTGATTTCCCTTCTTGGTATATCTATGTTTTATTACAAACCTATATGTTGTTGTGCCTTTCAGCTTTTCCTGGTTAGGGGTCACCACAGCCGAACTCGACTCCGCTAATGATTGGCAGTTGATTTTTACGTACCGAGTTGCCAGCCCTGACGCACAACCTTCAACGAAGGAATGCCCATTCACGCATGTCTCCACGCAGAAGACGCTCTAGCTGAGAGTCGAACCGGACAGCGTCTTACTGTGAGGCGACAACGCTACCACAGCACCACCACCGCAGCTTTATTACAAACCTATATAATAGTGATAAATTATGTCCACCTGAATAACATGTATCTGTTAATATTCATGACTCATTGTGTAATTCTGTTAATTGATGGTAGATGTTAATAATGATGATTATCTGACTGAAGTTCCATCAGAATAAAAAATTCTTCACAAATCAAGAGTATATTGCAACAGTCTGATTACTACTGTACATATACATGTATAAAAAAGGAAACATTCAAAATAAACTATTCTATGAAAATATTTGCTTGGTTGTTAATTAAGAAAGCAGTGTACATTAAAAACATGTTTCCCTTCAATTTAGATACTTTAACCAGTTGTTTCACAGTTTCTGGTTTTGTAATTCAGCATTTGAAAAAAACAGTCTAAGCATGGAGTGATTACATTTTCTTCTTAGAATAAAGCAGTGTGAGCTCTATTACTTTAAAGTTAAATATTTATAAACAGAAGCATTTTGTATAAATGATATTCACATGCTGAAAAACTTTAATTAGTATCTTAATTATATTTATAGTAAATTATGTGAATATTAAGATCCTCTTTTTTTTTCTTTAGATTACAATTGGGTAGGTATAGAGCTAGTTTTCTGTTGTGTTTAAATTAATAGCGTCCATTTGTTAAAACTGACCTTAATCTATGTAGTTTTGGTGAATCAGTGAATTTGTTCACTTTCAGGAGGCTTTTCTGTTCTATAATGATTAATGTACGCTATATAAATATTTATTACATCCATTAATCTAGTGTAAATAGTTCTAATTAAGATTTAGGTTACTAGAAATGGTTGTGATGCTTGTAATGGGTCCAGATATGCTTGCTTCATCTTATATAACGTCAACATGCAGGCAACCTGTTGCTTTATGTTTGAGATGGCAAATCAAGTGTTGTGGAGTTGCTTGAGTGATCTAAAGCTTCAAACATTTGTGTACCATCTCGTGAGGCAGGCGGGAACAAGTCTTACGAAATTCAAAAAGGGGAGACAACCCAGGTATGTCTCGAGCTTATTATTAGTGGGAAAGCCAGGATATGATAAAACAACGAAGTTACTGCGAATGAAGTTAAGCCAGCATGAAAAATTTACTACCGGCGCATTTATGCACATTATCTTATGTTTCACTGAAACCCCACTATAACCAATTAGTTCACATTTGTAAAAACACGTTGCTTTGTTTTTGATTTCTAATAATGTGTCTCATGTACATACATTCCTATTGTCAGTTACTATCTAGTTGCTTATACCCTATATATGTATATAAAATATAGAACCAAACAAACATTATCTTTTCAATTCAATTTAACATCAGAAACTTATCTACATGAGCAAACATTCACTGTGAGGCATACGACTGCCTCACACCATGACGCTGCTATGTATGAGTACATCAAATAAGACAGTAGAACAAATAGAAAAATTACTTTTTTCTTAGCAACAAAGATAAGCAAGGGCATGTATTATGAGCAAACTTTGCTCATCATTTAATTCATTCACTGAATTTCTGTAATAAATATATACTTAACAAGCACTTTATTCTTATTTTTCACCCTTACTATTTAATATTAATTTTTAATATATTTCTTCTTAGTGTGCTTATGGTTCGCACATGCGCAGTGGAGGTATCGGCCGTTACCTCTAGTGTGGACAAGGATTTGCTGTCCAGAGAAAAGAGGTAAGAGATTCCAGGCTCATTGGTGGTCGGATGGTGCTGGTAACGGTGCGGCTTCAATGGAGGTAGGCAGAATATAGATGTAAAGGGTGTCCCCCCCAGAGGTGGTTATATGAAAGAGGTTGGTAGCTGTAGGGAAGTGTTTGGCTGAAGATGTGTGGCTGAATATGTGTGCAGCTAAAGGGTGAAGTGTGTGTCAGGCAGGGGCATATTCTAATTTATGGGGGAAGGTATAAGTGCAATAGTTAGTGGTCAGAGTGTATGGTTAGCAGGTAAGTTATGCAAGGGGTTGTTCTCGGCTGCAGGGTACAGGTAAGTAGGGGAGTTGGTAGAGAGAGGTGGGGCATAGGGCAAGGAAACACTATAGGGGTTGGGGGTGGATTAGGGCAGTTGTGTTTGTGGAACAGCTTTAACGTTATGTGTTTCTTTCTTACAGATGGCTAATTTACCAGAACTATGTTAGCTATGGCAAGCTATTGTGGCCCAAGTGGAAGAGTTGTTCCAGGAGGCAGCAACATCCGAGGTGGTACAGTTGCGAGAACAGATTCTGGGTCAGAAGATGCAGCATACCACGATGAGAACCGCAGCTCGAGGGAAAGACAACAGACAGCAAAGCAGGCGGTTGCAGTGGATGGACACACCAGCTCCCAGTACATCTCAAGATGAAGGTGCAGGTAATGGTTTTACTTTGGCAGTATTGTCTGGGGAGCTAGGGGTTGAGTATTGTGGTGGGGTAGGGATGACAACGACTTGTTAGTTGGGGACCTTGGGGGAGGTTTGCAAGTGATAGAGGATGCTCAGAGGCAGTTGGCAGAGGGTGCCAGGTACCCTGTCGGAGATGCAACTGGGGTGGGTGTTGGTTTCGGGGACAGTTTGGTTTTGGACTCGGAGGTAGGCTCTGACTTTGGGCTGTGGCTGGGGGACTGGTTAGCTACCCAATCTTTGGGACAGGGAGCAGGAGCAGTTTTCCTGACTCTGCACATTCCGGGGTCAGTCAAAGAAAATTTTTGGAAAGGAGAGTATGTGGATTTGTTTGAACTGATTGATGTAGAAGGGGTCCAATGGCTAGTGGAGGCAGCTGGAGAAGAATGGGTCTTTGGCCTTGCTGCTTCTAGGATATTTCCTTACCATTTGTAAGGCGCAACGATTAAGGCTGGGTAATGCATGGCTTTGGTACGATCAGAGTTTCCGCAAATGGAAGGCTGTGGACCAGTCACTTTGTTGGGAGGTACGTCATCTGGATATATAGTTAGCTACAATGATGGATAGTTATGGTGGCTTTAACAGAAGGGTAAGTGGGACAGAAGCAGTGGGTGTGTGTTGTTCTTTTAACAGTGGTTCTTGTTCATGGGTGGGGTGCAAATTTGCACACGTTTGCTAAAGATGTGGAGGGAGTCATTCAGCCATTTGCTGTGGTCAGCAAGACCTGTCCACATGAAACTCCAATGTTATGGCTCATGAAGGTGGATTTGGTGGGTAAAGCTTCTTGCAGGGGTTTCAACCGGTTCGGGGTAGGGGTAATTTTCATGGGTCCCGGGGACTTGGGTTCTTTAGAGGCAATAGAGGAAGGGGCACCATTCCCCATTAAGGTGGAGGTCTTGCGGGGTATTGCTTCGCCGGTTTCCGGGTCTTGCCATCAAAAATGAGATAACACAAGGATTTCGGGGGGGGGTCCTATAAAGTCCACTGGGGGGGGGGTTGCAAGAATCTGCAATCAATTCAAGGTATAGAGGACATCCTGGAGGTTATAGTGGAGAAGGAGTGTGGGACAGGGCATTTATGGGGTCCTTTTGACAGTCCGCTTTTCAGTAGTTACAAGGTGTTGTCCTTGGGGTTAATGCTGAAGAAACGGGCCGGGAAATTCAGATTGATACATCACTTGTCGCATCCAGAAGGGAATTCAGTGAATGATTTTATTGCAGATGCGGAGGTTAGGATGCATTATGCTTCCTTGGATAATGCGGTGAAAGTGATTAGGGAATTTTGGGAGCCATGGCTGGTTAAGGTTGACATTGAGTTGGCTTTTCACTTATTGCCTATTAGGAGTGAGGATTGGCCATTACTGGGGATGCAGGTAGGCGATAAGTACTACTTCGATAAAGCTATGCCTATGGGTTGTTCAGTGGCATGCACAACTTTTGAGAAGTTCAGTACAGTATTGCATTTGGCAGCAGAGCGAGGGAACGCAAAAGGCAATGCATTATTTAGATGATTTTCTGTTGGTGGGCAAAGGAAGGGTAGGAGCACAGGAGGGATTACGGGAGTTTATGAATATGTGTGAAGAGTTAGGGGTACCACTGGCTCAACATAAGATTGAGGGTCTGGTGACAGCCATAGAATTTCTGGGACTAATGGTTGATGCGAAGCAGGGACTGTTTGCCTACCCGAGGATAAAATAGAGAGGCTTAGGTCAGCTATACATTTGGTGTTGGACAAGGATAAGATTCAGATTCATTCAGTCATGGAGTTGTTGGGGCTTTTGAATTTTGCCTGTCAAGCTGTACACCCAGGGCAAGCCTTTTGTAGGTCAGTGGCTTATATGTTGAAAGGGGGTCAGAGTAAACACCATTGGGTTAGGGTGACCCAACTGGTGCAGGAAGACTTGGTGTTGTGGGATGTTTTTTTGCAAAAATTTAATGGGATATCTTTCTGGCAGTCAGTCTGGGTGGGGCAGGAGGAACTTCAGTTGTTTATGGATGCAGCTGGGGGATGCTGGTGTATGGGGCTTATTTCGGGGGTCGGTGATTTGCGGCTGAATGGCCTTAGGATTGGAAGGAGATATGGAGGCATGACGTGGCCTTTCTAGAGTTGATGCATATATGGGGTGGGCAGCTTCTGTTGTATGAAAGGAGCATTTGAGGGACAAATGTGTAGTTTTTCACTCTGACAATATGGCTGTATTGAGGGAATTACAAAAGAAGACGGCTAAGTCAAGTTTGTTATTTTTGGCAATATGTAAATTGGTTTTGAAGAGCCTTTTAATAAATGTTTCCTTTACAGGAGTACATGTGCCTGGCGTAAAGAATGAGATTGCTGATAGCTTGTCCCAATTTCAGTTTTGCAGGTTTCGAGGGTTGGCTCCACGGGTGGAGGAAGTGCCAGAAACCCTGCCAGAGAAGGTGTGGAATCTTGGGTTGAAGTAGCCAGGCAGCTAGTATGGCATTCCTGAGCCCCTTCTATGCGGAAGGCATATGGTAGGGCTCTTTCTGATTTTAATCAGTTTACTTTGCAGCTGCAAAAAGCAGAGGGGGTATGGTCGAAGGAATTATTATTGTGATATGTAGCTCGTGCTTGAGGGATAGGCAAGGCTTTGCAGACAGTTAAGGTGGAATTGGCTGCAATTAGCATTTTCGCTAAAGTAGTAGGGTTGCAAGATTTCACTAAGTCTTGGACATTAGGCCGAATTTTGAGGGGTTGGTGGAGAGTGGTGATGGAATATAGGGACATTCAATGGCCACTTACAATGGTTATACTGAAAGTTTTGTTGAGAGGGTTAGGTTTGTTACAAGGGGGGGTCTTCAGATTGCTTCATGTGGGGCACGTTATGTACATGGTTATATTTTGGCGCCTTCCGTATTTTGGAGTTGTTAGGCTCCTTATGTTGGAAGGATGTTATCATAGGTGAGGGAGAGGTTACTATTGCAATCTAATTATTTTGGCTTTTCCCGATTATGGGTTGCCACAGTGGATCCACTGTCCGCTCATGATTGGCAGTGGAGTTTTACGGTGTCGAGTTGCCAGCCCGGTGCCCAACCTTCCACAGAAGGCAAACACATGCAAACCCTCACACCTAGGGCCAATTTAGAGTGTCCAATCCACCTACAGCATGTCTTTGGGATGTGGGAGGAAACCAGAGCACCCGGAGGAAACCCACATGACCACAGGGAGGACATGCAGACTCCACACAGAAGGCACCCCAGCTGAGGATTGAACCAGAGAACGTCTTGCTGTGAGGCGGCAACGCTAACCACTGCTCCACTGCGGCTGCCCTGAGAGGTTACTATTGCAATAAAGAAGAGTAAGACAGATCAGTTGGGTAGGGGATGTTTGGTGGTGATTAAACCTGACAGGAATCCTAGCCTTTGTCCAGTAACATGGGCTAAAGAATTCATGAGAAGGCAGAAGGGGAGTGTAGATGAGTTCATTTTTTGTTCAATGGATGGGAAGGTGGTGTCGAGTAGTAGATTCATAGGTTTGGTAAGGAAGGTTTTACGTTGCATGGGATTTCAGGTGGATAGGTTTGCAGCTCACTCGTTTAAGATCAGTAGGGCTTCAGATTTAGCTAGAGAGGGTAGTTTCATTGAAGTGATTAAGAGATTGGGGAGGTGGTCTTCAAATGCATTTTTATCATATATTAGATAAACTTGTGGGTTGATTATTAATTTTCTTTGCTTTTCTTTTAGGGAAGCATATTATCATCTTGGGGCATTCATATATCCACTGGGCAGAGAAGCGTGCGTTAGTCAGGGAAGATGGGATAAATTTGGGTTTATCACATTTAGGGTGGTCAGTAACTTGGCATGGGGTTAGTGGTCTTAGGTGGGATAGGTTGTTGCATGAATTTGAGAAGGTTAAATTGAAGGTGAGGTGTCCTTGTATATTAGTAATTAATTTGGGGGGCAATGACTTGGGCATTCTTTCCAAAAAGTGATTAGTGGATATTATTCTTCAGAACTTGCTGAGATTACAGGCATTGTACCCGGGTATGAAAATTGTTTGGTCAGAGTTGGTTCCTCATTTGTGTTGGAGGAGTGCTTATAGTTATAGGGTGATTGAAAGGGTCAGGAGGTTCATCAATCAGAGACTGGCTAGGCAGTTAAGAATTTTGGGGATGCATACCATTGATCATAGAAAGTTTGGGGATGAAGAGGAGTTTTGGTACTGAACGGATGGGGTCCATCTTAATGAGGTAGGATAGGATCTGTTTAATTTGCATTTGAAGCTCTTTTTAGAGGGTATGGTTGCGCTTAAGGTTTAGGAGGAGGAACAGCCTGGGGACCAGGCTGGTGGCAGAGAAGAGGGACAGAATTGTCCTCTTCTCTTCCCCCTCTAAGGAAGGTGGTTATTTATTGGTTAATGATTGTTTGGTCTGGAGGTGAGGTGAGCAGGTACGCTGCCTATTTAAGTGCTGAGTGAGTAGGTACACTTCCCCAGATGAGAAGGTATCAGGGTGAGTAGGTACACTGCTCTGAGGTAAATTCATCCAGGGTGAGTAGTGACGCTGCCCTGAGATCGTTGCTGATGAATATAACTGATGTCGTTTTGTGTGTATAAGTTTATTGTACAATAGTGTTTAATAAAGGTCATCAAATGGGTTTATGTGTTGGGTGTGGTTTATTTAAAGGAGGGCTGGGACAATAATGGATGGGTAAAATATAATTTATTCTTTATGGTATAATGTTCTTTGAGTATACTTTAAATGTATTCTATATGGAATTAAAGACTGCTTTAGTTATGATATTACATTGTTGTTGTTGTGTCTTTCGGCTTTTCCAGGTTAGGTGTCACCACAGCGGAACTCCAATCCACTAATGATTTGCAGTAGATTTTTACGTGCCGAGTTGCCGGCTCTGATGCACAACCTTCAACGAAGGTACGCCCATTCATGCATGTCTCTTACGTATAAAGTGTAAATGGAATATCAAGTAAACAAGGATTATTAAAAGAGAAGGAAAATGTACCTGTATTACTTGATGGGTTAATGATGAAAGATTTTCTTTAACTTTGTCTTTGTTCCTTAATACTTTTTCCTTCATTCCCCTCCTTTATTCCCTTATGTTGAATACAGATCTGGAAATTAGTACCTGTATTGTAGTATGAGAAAAACAAAAAAAGTGAAGAATTATAAACAAAATGTTATTTAATTATTTGTCCTTTAACTTCTTTTTCTTCTGTTCAACCATTTTCCATTCATTTATCTCTGCATTTCTTTTGGGTGTGCTGTTAGTCCAATCCATAACTTTAACTTGGTCAATTATGTTGTTGTTAATTAAATATTTTGTTGCTGTGTCCAGAGAGTCAACGATTTTGATGCCTTTGGGAAGAAAGATTCTCAGTCTGGCTGGGAACAATAAATGTGTTTTCAGTAGCTTTTTTTGTTTTTCAGTGCTTTAACTAAGGGGTAGAATTCTCTTCTTTTTGATACCATGTTTGATGAGTAATCATTGTCAAATCTGATAAGAGACCCTTGGTATTTTATTGTGGAATTTGACCACGCTGTTTTTAAAACTAATTCTTTATCCTGACTGGAAAACATTTTCATCATGATGGACCTCGGTTTGGATTTTGAGGAGATGGATGTGTCTGTAGTTGTTATAAATCTCTGGGCTCATTCTATGCCATATGAGAGTGATTGCAGTAGTTTAATTATAGTTGGTATCCATGTTGTGAGTAAATTAATGATGTTGTCACCTTCTGCTTTTTCTGTGAATCCATATATTCAAATATTATTCCTTCTGGACCTATTTTCCAAGTCATCCAGGTTATCCAATAAATAGTTGTTTTCTTTTGTAATAGTTCTGAGTGATGTTCTTCTTCATTTAATCTTTTTTTCCATTTCATTTAAGGATCGTTCCATCTGTGATATTTGAACTTTATGTTGTATCACTATTTCTTGAAGTTGTTCAAGCTGTTGTGAGCATTTGTCTTTGAAGGAATCCAGTTTATTGTCTATTTTATCTATTTTTAGAGTACGTTCCTGTAGGTTTGTTAACAGAGATTGTAATTCCTTTTTGAGGGATGAATCTTGAGGTGAAGATTTGTTGCGACTCATGCTGGGAAGCTGTGTGTAGAATTCTTGTCAAGATGAATATAACAGGAATTTTAGGTATATTTTTAAAACAAAGAAGCTGAATAAGTTCCCCAACTGATTAGAAGTAAAGTGATGTTAAAAAGTTGAAAAATAATCAGTTATGAAGTAAAATTCCTGTCAGAAATATAATCCAGGTTAGAGATCTCTTGAAGAGTGCTGCTCACCATCTTGGCCAGACCCCCCCCCCCCCCGGCTAAAACCTTTTAACATCTTTACATGAAAATTTAGACTTGATACATGAAAATTTACACTTGAGTAAGAACTATTTATATGCATACCCTGAACAGATGCCAGTCTGATTAACACCAGAAAAAAATGATACTCCTCCTTAAGAATGATCCTGCAAGATATCCTAAAACATATAGACCAATAACTTGCCTTGTGATGATTTCTAAACTATATACTATAACTGATAACAAAAACAGTTTATAGTCATTTAGAAGAAAACTCAATCATGGCAATAGAACAAAAGGGTAATGAAAGAAAGTCATATGGAATAAAGGACCATTTGTTGTTAAATAAAGTCATAACGGAGAGCTGTAAAAAGGGGAAGAATCTAAGCATGACATGGGTAGACTACAACAAAGCATTTGACAGCAGGAGGAAGTATATAAATATTTGGGAATTGATGAAGGGTAGCCAATAAAACATGAACAAATGCAAATAAAACTCTGTAAGGATTACTTCAGAAGACAAAAACTAATACTGAAAATAGCCTTGACATCTTGGAATAAAGTCCAAGCTATAACTCTATTTGCTCTTCCTGTTTTAATTAAGAATTTTGGTGTGATTGACTGGCCTCAAAAGGTACTGTATAAATTGAACAGAAAAACAAGAAAAATGCTTCACACTTATCAAGTGATATATAAAATCAGTGTATACCAAGATTATACATTCCACTGTCTGAAAGAGGTGTGGGCCTCCTCGAAATTAATTACATGTACAGTATAGATATTCAGTTGTGGACTGCATACATATTTGGTGATCACATCAGATACAAATATAGTGAAAGTTTTACAACATGAGGAGAGAAAGTTTAAAATGACCTCTCTGCTTAGTTAAGTAGAAGCATTCAGGTGGCAAGTGTGAATGGAAATCAAACCAGAAGTATACAAAATTCAGACAGCAACTGAATGTGCCAAAAAACAAAAGAAAGAATATAAGGTGAAAGGTCAGAAAAGATGGAAAGAAATGTTGAAAAAACATAAATACATTGGCAAGGGCTCCCTAGTAAAATGTCGGCACTCAAAAGTCCGAGTGCTGACAAGCCAAAAAAAGAAGATCAAAAAGACCAGAGAAGAGTGAATCTTGAAGATTGCTCTTCTCTCTTAAACTTCTTTTTGCAGGGAATGGGGTTGAGGCAAGACCTCCTGGAACCCTACATGAGCGGACAAGTCCCCCACACTCCCGAATGTATATATACCAACTCTGAGATTGCCATACCTCAGGGGAAAGAGAATATTCAGAGAAATGGCCATCATGGACTTAGTATATATAAGTCTGATCTTTCAGCCATTCAGTCTCCATATTTCTGGACTCATTCTAGCAGTTCCTGACATTTGAAATGGTTACCAGTGGCAAGTATAGAGATCTCCTGAAACAATTTCATGTTGATCAGGATTTGACGCAGGAATGGTTAAGGAGGAGAAATGAGTTGAAACCAAAGGATGAAAGGTTAATAATGGCATCACAGGATAGTGGACTACATGCTCATTGCTTTACAAAGTCCATTGAACATGTGGGAGAAACAGACAAATGTATGTTCTTTATAAAAGAAATGGAAAGAATAGCACACCTTGTTGCTGCATGTGATACACTCACAGCAGAAGGCCTGTACACTAAAAGGCACAATAATGTGACAAGATTGTTGCACTGAGGATTGTGCAAACACTACAATGTAGAAGTGCCTGAGAAGCACTGGAAACATGAACCACAAAACATTATAGAGAATGATGAAGTGTACATCACATGGGATCACCCATTACCAGCAATTCAAAAAATAGATGCAAAAAAAAACAGATATAGTAGTCCATAAAAAAAGGCAAAAGTAGCATTGATTATTGAAACTGACACACTTAGTGATTACAGTACAGAAACAAAAAGTCATAACATTTCAAGATTTGTAGGCAGAAATTAGAGCAACGTAGAAGAAAGATACTTAGACAGTTCCCATAGTAGTACTAGGAATAATGGGTCTCATAAAAAGAATTTACAGTTGTATTTAGATATGTTTCAGATACATTTAACTCCATATGAATTGCAGAAGGAGTTAGTTCTGGGCACGTTGCAGGTGCTGTGAAGAGCACTTCTGGCTGACATCAAAGATTGAAACAATATTAATTTCATGAACTTTAATCATGCTGTGACTATTAGAAACCAAAAAGTCTTGGAGAAATTAAACCAGCATACAAAGAGAACATGCAAAACTCCACATAGACAGTGAACAAAGATCAGGATTGACTTCCTGAGCATGGAGCTGTGAGACAGAGCTCTTCATAGGTTTTACAGGGTCATAGGTATATACTAGGCCAATTACCACCGATGATCTCTTAAGCCGAGCTGTGCAATCCAACCAAGTTCTGTCCCTATGTTCCATGGGTGTTTATTAGGAGAGAATATGTTAGTCATTAAGTTTCTAGAGGTTATGTATGGGGGTATGCTAGACAGAGGCAGATAGTAATGTGAAAAATGCCAGAGACAAGGGGGCCTGTCCCGAGATGAATTTCCGATTTCCCATCCACTGGTCACTATTACACTTAAATAGGGTTAGGGATGGAATCTACTTTGCTTATCCTCTATGCCACTGTTCTGCTCCCTAACTTTACTGACAGCTAAGGAAATACATAAAAAAAAGAAAAAAAAGAAAAAGCTAACTGTGCCAATATGACTAATATCTGTAATATTTTTATTTTAGGCTTCAATTTCAAGCCATTTTCTGAAGAAAAAGTTGAATCGCAGTAGATAACCTAAGGTGGGACTGTTATTTGGTAACTCCATTGGAATGGTCATTGGAATATGCACATCCTTGAACAGAGAACTGATGTAGAAATGTCATCAGTACCATTTGAGTAGGAGATCTGCAGAATGTATCCACTGGAACTTCCACTACAGACTTCTGTAATGCCAGGTTTGGGGCTGATACTGTGATATTCTTGTTTAGGAGTCCACAGCTTAAGTGGGATTTTCAGATAATCTGTCTCAACTACACCCAATGTGAGCAAACTATGCAGTAATTTAGTAATCTGTACCATCTCAGGATACATGATTCTAGGTCAGTCCGGTGCCAATATAGCCAAAAAAAAAAAAATCTCTTAGCTTCCCTTCTTGTCATTTTAATCATGATTCCTGCTCTCCTTGAGGGGTCTGAGAATTACAATATGCAAATATCAGCAGCAAGCAGCATTGTTACCTCACAGCAAGAGGTTCTCCCGTTCGATTCTCGGCTGGGCTTGGGAGTGCCTTCTGTGTGGAGTCTGCATGTCCTCCCCACGGTTGGGTAGCGTTCGAAAGACATGCGTGCGTAAATGGGTGTACCTTCACTGAAGGTTGGGCGTCGAGCTGGCACCTCGGCGTTTCATAAAAATCTACTGCCATTCATTAGCAGATTGGAGTTCTGCTGTGGCGACCCCTTACCAGGAAAAGTCGAAAGACAAGCAACAACTAGAGTTCTTCAATAACACAAAATGAGGCTTTATCCAGGACTGTACTTAAAACATGTCTGGAATTAAAACAGGCCTTTTAAACTGGCATATTGAATTAACAAAGGCTGTTAAAAACAGTTTTTTTTTTGCTTTTGGTTATGTGATTGCTTCCATTAATTTGTCTAATTTATTTTATATCTTGGGAAAGTACTGCTAAAATAGGATTCTGTTTATTTAGTAACTTAATTAGTCTGCAGAAATCACCACAGGATATGTGAGATGAGCAAAGATATATAAATTACGATGAAAGCTTGACAACAGTAGCAAAAAAGTGCAAAGGTTTTAAAATATGACATACAAAATACAAATAATAAGTCAGTTCTGTTTCCTAATTCACTGAACTTCTGAACTGTATGCTCAGATCCCAGCTCTGCATTATATGGCTGAAGTCGGACTGCCAGATTTGAAAAGGCCTCTAGGGTTTTGCACCATGACTGCAATGCAGCTTCACTGTTGTACTGGAAAGTTAGATGACCTAAATGATGTTCTAATTTTCTGATGCAGCTTTTGCAGTTTTTTAATTCAACAGTTGATGAGTTTACCTTAGTTTCGTTATAAACAAAGAAAAATTGCTACGGCCTGTAATAGTACTGGAACATTTGTATCTTATTTTCAACTGGGTCAGGTGGCCTAGTGTACTGATGGCAACGTTTAAAAATCACATGTGCAAGTATCTTGGTCTTTGAAAATATTATATCTATGTTATTACATGCACTAGAAAATTCTTGACTAACTTACGTTGGCTATAAAGGCATAGAAACATGGTAAAGTATAAAAATGACAGAAGCCCTTTATAATGATGGCTATAGTCAGAATTTTTCACTGTTCAACAGCTTATATGCAGTTGTAAGTAGATACAGAAAAATACAAACAGATATATAGAGACAGATGCAAGCGCTGCACACACACACACACACACACACACACACACACACACACACACACACACACACACACACACACACACACACACACACACACACACACACACATATATATATATATATATGTGTGTGTGTGTGTGTGTGTGTGTGTGTGTGTGTGTGCATATATATATATATATATATATATATATATATATATATATATATATATATATATATATAAGAAAGAACACAGGAAAAGCTATGCAGTTTATCCTGTACTCTGGCAAGTGCAGCTTATGTAATCAGCTTTTTATTATATCTGAATGCAGTTAATCAATAGGCAATGCAGTTGTATTGTGGGGGCCAGCACATGTTGCAGAGGGATTTACTTTCTCCCACTACTATGTGACAATAGAGCTGGCATATAAAAGTGAAGAGGAGAGCAAGTAAAGCCGTAAAGTTGCCACCTCCTAAAGAGTCTTTTTTTCCCCTTTTTTATGAGTTTTTAGTAAATTTGCGATACTGTTCTTTATGCCTCAAGGAAATGTAACTCATTCATCGTACAGTAGTATAACGGAAAAAATAAAATATATAGAAATAGATATAGCTATATAGACACACATGACACATGCACACAGGTATACACATATACATCTGTGTGTGTGAGACATTAAATGTGTGCGATGTGGAGTGTGGAAACATTCTCACAACAGTTGGTCAGGAAGATCCTCTGTAATAGTCGGTAATGAGCTCTTAATAACCAGTTATCATGCTATAAAAAGAAACTCCCAGTCCCAAAGCCTTCAGTAAGTTAATTCCTTATGTGAAGGAAGATCCTGAAAGCAGGGGGTGCATTGTCCTATTTGGACCTAAATCATAAAGTCCACCAAGGGGAGTACTTGTAATAGATAACTGGAATTGAAGCCTGGATAAAGCCTAAATTCTGAACATCTGGTGATAGCCAGATGGAAAAGCTGTGTGGACTTTATGAGGATACCATAAAAGTGCTATTTTTTGGAACTGTAAGCCAAATATCTGCATTTGTTTTATTTAGTTTTAGGACAGAGAAGCTGGGAAGTTCTGTTATCGTCATTTAAAGTTTTAAAATTAAAATAACCCAAAAAGTGCTGTTATTTCCACTTCTTGACTGGATGTATACAATAAAGCTTTATTTTTATACATCTAAATGCCTACAATATTCTGAAGACTTAACAATAGTGGTGCATGCAAAGGCAGATGGCCTGGGACTTGCCATTTGCTACTTTTCCTTACGTTATATCTGTTGTCAATTGCAACCACATTTTGGTCCCTCAGTTCTCCATGGCACTGTTGTTGATGTCCTTCAGGTGCTTCTACTGATGTTCCTTGAGTGCTTGTCTGGTAACACCAACCAGAGGACTTCCTAAAAAAACTCATTGAGAGATAGGTGGAAACTGACCAGAAGCTGGTTCAGCTGCAGCAACAGTTAGTTGTGTTGGATTTTGTAGCTGCCATCCCCCAAGACAGTGTCCATCAAGAAAAAATGACCAAGCAGGATGACCTGAAACCCTATCTGGTGGCTTTTGAGCACTATGCCACCACAGAGAACTGAAACCAAGCAGATTGGCAAAAATCATGTTATGCAGCTGACAGAAGAGAAACTGTAAATGTATAGGGACATAGAGGGAACTGATTGCATGGACTAAGACCAACATAAACATGAACTTTTGTCTGGGACTGTAATTTTAGTGCTGGTAAACTGGTACGAGTAAAGATGCACAACTTAAAACATAGTTTAAAGCTGTGGTTATAGCCTAACAACAGCAGTGAATTGAAAATATTAGAATGTTTAGCAGTAAACAAGTGTAAACCAGCTTTAGCTAGTCATATAAAAATGGATATTGAAAAGGGATACCAAGAACTCTGGCAAACTAGTAACTTTAGTAAAATGCTTATAATTAATGACACTGTAAAGGTGATTGGCAGTGTCGGATAGATGGATTTTGCATCCCACCACTACCAACCAATGTCAAAATAGGATGGAAGCAGACAGATGAGAGTTTGCACTCCACCACTGCAAACTGATATAAAGGTAGTTAGATTGTAGACAGGGGTTACAGTGCTATTATCTGCTCTACTTCCCACCATTACATTTAGATATTTTTAATTTAAAAATCAGAAATCTTATGGCCACCAGGGTATGGGCTCTCATGTTACACTACTTGTGCCAAACACATTAATGCATAAACAAGGCACAAAACTATGAATCACTAGGTAATTTTCTAACTGTGGCTTAGCCAGAAGAACAGGCAGGAAGTATGTGCTTCTACCCTGGGTAATGGGTCTGCACCCTACACTCCCACAAATAAGCTTTACACTGAACAGCACACCAAGCAGATTCTTTGGCCTAGCTCCCCAAATCACTTTCTCACCACTCCAAGTTTAATTGTCTTCTGCTGCTCACTTGCCCAAAGTAACTGTACTTTAAATAAACTCTTACATACACATCCACATGCATTCATTTCCAGGGAAGGTAGATGATATTATCCAGCATTATAGCTTTCTGACATGGCTTATGGTGGCAAACTGCCTCCAGTCTTGATTACTAGGCTGGAGACCTCTGAGTTACTGTTTAACTCTTGTGAATAGGGAAGAAATTATAAACTCAGATGATAATTTGTGCAGAATCATCTGGCCTATGTTGCTAGATGCCAACAGATTGTCACTATTTAGCAAAAAATATTAATTTATCAATTAATAAAACATAAACTGATAAAAAGCAAAAAGCCACATGATTTTTGAAAGTAAATAAAAAAATACTTTAGTAGAAAAAATGAGTTAAGCAATACAACTACCAGTTAAAGACAGAGAGATATAAAATTGCAACAGAATAGCACAAAGAATAACTGCCTACAGCTGTATTTTCCATTATATCTCATGCTGAAATAATTACTGTCCTGAATAGTAGATGAATTTACAGAACAAATCGAGCACACACACTCATAAGCTAGTGGTTGCAGGTATCTATCTTTCTCTTCTCAACTGTCTTTCTTCTAAAACTATTTGTTTTATATCTTTTGGTACAGACTACAGATGAAACAAGGCACGTCTTCACGTATGCATAAGAATGATCATGTTTAATGGGATAATTATTATACGCCGAGTAACTCATTATAATTAGCTTTGTATTTCATATCCTGTGTATAATTATTTAAGGCTGGGTCCAGCAGAAGGCATGAAATTATAATCTTCACACACACACACACACACACACACACACACACACACACACACACACACACACACACATTAAATATATACATAGGTGTACCAGTAACAAAAACATCCATTGTTGACTTGCACAATGTCAATGTCAAAACACTGAAAATGACAATATCAACATGCCAGTACACATGTACTGAGAAACAGCCTCAGTGCATGCAGTCTTTTATTTCTAAAAAATATAGTAGACATATTTTTTGCAGGGACCAATCCCTGCTAATTATATATACTAAATCTGAGATCACACAAACATGAAATAAGGGCAGATTTCCCCATGACTAGATTTGAGCGATCTCTCACCCCAGTTGATCGGATGCCTAGTCATGTAGCCAACTGGGCAGCTGTCAGTCTAAGACACATTTATGCAGGTCACTGGTACTGATATATACATAGATATAGCTTTATAGAAAAAAAGATCACAAGTTAACACATCTTTTCTGCACTGAGGAAACACAGATTTTGTAGATTGAGTCATATTTTTCAGTTTACCTGCTGCAATTTTTATCATGCAAAGTGCCACTCATATGCCTGTTACAGTCTGATTCAGAAAACAGTGACACAGTTATATCTAAACCTCACAGATACAGTGTTTAAAACTGAGTTGGCTGCTTCTACGTTTTATGTTACAGTAAGAAATGTACCATCTTCTGTTAAACAAGAAGTACCAAGTCATGTGTTAACTTATGTGGGAGGAGTCACATTGCTAAGTTATGTGTTAATAATACTGAAGATAATGCTAGTAGTAGAAATATATGCTATAAACAAGGTTGTTTCTTTGGTCTGTGATGAAACTATAGCTAGAGTAATTCAACTATCATTACCCTGTAGTGTTATAGCTGAGGTAGTGAAGTTTGCTATATTTTTAGAAGGAAGTGAGGTTGAAGTCCTTCCAAACTCTGGAAGCATGATTATCACTGTCAAAGGCACTCTAATATGTAAGCATAAGCTTCATAGTAACAAAAAAGTAGAGGTAATATCCATTCATTGCAATATAAAAAAATACTTAGTCACACACAGAGAAAGTCAACCCCCAGGATTTATTAATCTTCCGTGCATATTAATGAGGGTGTGCTGCCTCAACTCTAAAGCTTACACGGAGCATAGACAAGTGTAGGGGGCATGTCAGACTGCCAAGCAGTCCAAAAATCCATGCCCCTGCGATGACAAAACTCGAAAAATGTAGAGTTAAATGAGCGAGTATGCTCACATGTGTACATTGTAACACTACACTCCCCCATATGTTAAACCTCGTACAAATTTAAAAATTAAAAGAAATTTTTTTTTTTGTTTTATTTCCGATATAGCTGCCCGTATTTGTGCGTGTTTGCGTTGGTCTGTCCATTGCTTAGCTACAGTTAGCAGCTTAGACATCTTAGAGGATAATAAGAAAAATATATGCAAATTAAACAAAATAGCAATAGCGTAGTGGTTAGAGCTTTCTCACAAAGAGGAGGCATTCCCGGTTCAAGTCCCACTACTGCACGTTCCATTTTCTGCAGGAAATCTGTATACAAAAATATTTCCTGACATTTATCATGTATAAGTTTTGTAAAATGCATTCAAATGTTATATGTAGTAATGAACGAATTATATATATATATATGAAGGTGAAATGGTTATGCATTCTGAGGCATGAGTAACTTATTTTAAGCAATATAAAGCACTGCTAAGCACATTTTAGCAGTATTTAGCATATTTAAAACCAATTGCTCATAGCTGAGCATCGCGTTAACAAGTGCAATGTCTTTGCACGTAGCTGCGCACCGCACTAACCAGCGCAACTACAATATATTTGCACTTAGCTGCGCACCGAGCTAACCAGCGCAACATCGAGCAATGTCGAGTAACATCGAGCAACATTGGGCAAAGTCGGGCAAAGTTGAGCAAAGTCTGCTAAACACGGCCACACCTCCTTTACTGTACCTTAACCATTCAGGTCTGGCCAGTAGGAAAATAAAAAGCAGTGACAGGGCTCAAACTCAGGATACTGTGCACTATAGTCACAGTACTGAACCACTAAGCCATGACAGCATTTCATAACCATGCATTTTCAACAGACACATATCTATCAAAGGAATATTAAACATTGCCAACATCAGTTAAGCAGGTGTGCCTACAGCTGAGTTTTTTCAAAACTGGCCAATCACAAATAACTGCGGAAAATGAGGCATATTTAAGCTCCACAGGTGAGAATACTTGCCATAATTGGTTGTAGCTCCCTTCTGCAGTCAGCATGGCTGGTGTTGGAGAAGGCACTCTATTTTGTGCATAATGGTGGGGCATTGAGGAGTCCAAAGTAATGGTTTGGCTCCTTGTCCAAAGTCATGAGGAAAGACTCCTGCGGGGCCAGTACCAGGGCACCCAATATGAAACAGAGGCCTGGAACAGTCTTGCTCGTGATCTCACCAGTGCCACTGGCGTTCCTCGGACTGGTGAGCAGGTCAGGCACCATTATCCTGACCTGAAGTGACGTAAGGAGGATCAACTGAACCAGTGGATCCAGGAGTCCCATGCGATGCCTAATGCCCCAGTACTGAGTAAGTAGCCATTGTATTAAGTAGTTAAGAATTGCTATGCTTGTCTATACTATGGATAGGTATGTCTCAATATCTCTGCATTTACTTCACAGCTGCAGGTGTCCGGGCTATGAATCAACAAGCCCATGAAGATAGGTTGCAAAGGCTGCATCATCAGGCAGGTTAGTAATTATTCAGCATGTACTGTTATATAAAATAAATGAGAGAGCCTTCAAAAAGTGTTTTATCCCAATAAATAAAGGTGTAATAATCCTTTAATAAATGTATAATTCCTGGAGTGCGTCTGTGTCATTTTCTTTGATATGTTGTTGTACTGTTGCATTTTACAAATAGTACTGTTGTATTAAGCAGTGTTAACCCACACTTGGGTAGGCCCATATAATGTGGATGAAGGGAGTGCCAGTAGCTTTTATGCATATTTACAGCCCTCAACTGTTGGTTCATGCCCAACATGTACAGGTTAATCTGGCACATGAGTAGCTTGGTATTGTGTTCCCCAGAAATGTCAGTGTGCTGCCAGAAATGTAGGGAGCTGTTAACATTGAACATATCTAAATAATTATATGAAAGTAGAGCTGTCAGTGTACCATCTTAGCAGTAGTGTGTGTGAGCAACTCTCAAAATATGTAGCAGTAGTATCTGCATCTTGGACAGTTTGTATGTAAGATACAGCTCATGTATATAATGATCTAGCAAAATTCAATTGCACAATATAAGGACATTGGGTAGTGTAATAATACATGTAAGGGACATATAACAGCAGTTAATAGGAATGTAGTGAAAATTAGAAGGCTATATAAGTTGTTAATTGAGCTATCCTTTTCTACCCTACTGTATGTGCATAAAAAATCCAATTCCAAATCGCAATCGGTATGTCTAATCTCAAAACATTTGTTGGGACATATGTCCTATTGGTTTATAAATATTTGCATTTATTTCTATGCATGTGCCCTGTTAAAATACCATAATATTGGTGGCCTGATGCCATCAATTCAACCTGCATGCTGTTGTAATGTCCACTATTGTTCTGTATATGCATGTGCTATGCTTGCTTTTCAACTGTTGAAAATCTGGTGTGTTGGGTTAATGGGAATACTTCTGCATGCTGTTATAACTAATTGGGAATGCTGTTGACTGTTACTAACCCATATCTTTATTAAACCCTCCAAAACATAGCTTGTATGGGAGGGCCAGTCCCAGTGGACCCACCTGTCCCACCTCAGCTGGCCATGGCACCTGGCACCAGCAGGTCCGGTGCCCAGCCTGGGACCTCCTCCTCTGCTGGCCCTGTGCCACTTTCAGGTGGAAGCACTGCAGGGGATGGGGCTTGACCCCCTGCGTGCAAGCATGGGTGGAGGAGGGCCACATATCCCCCTTCGAACGGTCCAGGCTGTGGTGCATAGAGAGATTGAACATTCTGTTGCAAAACCTTTATGCCACCTTGAGGCACAAGTGGTGCAACTCCTGGGTCAGCCTGCCCCTCCTACACAGCCCAAAGCACAGCCACCCTCTGGGCTGTGAAGGTGCAGTGGTGACTGCCCATGGGTGGGGACCTCAGTCCCACTGTTTCCATCTGTGGGCTCACGGGTGTGTGATTTCCAAACATCCCTCCCCGGCAAAGGTGTTCACCCACCACATGTGTCATATACACCGCCCCTGTATGCGTCTTGTGTGTCTTGTCTGTTTACCTCCCCAACCTACCTCCCCAGATATGCCTACTTCCCCTACCCCACATTCCACTCTCACATGAAAGAAAAAGGGCAATCTGCTTCCAAAAAAAAAATTACGCCCCATACATAGCTGCCCATTTTGCACACATGTCCACTGGACACATAAAATGTAATTTAATTGGCATTACAACATACTTTGTTGTCCTCACTCCTCTCTCAGGGGTTGAAGGTTTCATATCTACCTCCAAATTTATTCCATATGCACAGCTGTTGCTGTTAAAGAAATGGGCAGCTATAGACCTTCCCTACACCCGTCCTGCACATCCCAAGCTACTTTCCATACTGTCTTTCCCTCTTTGTGCCCCTTTTTTACCACTTTCCTATTTCCCCATTTTTCTTTTCTTTCAAAGAAATGAGCGCGGCGGTTAGCAGGAGTAAGCACTATTAAGCAATAGTTAGCGGGTTTGCGCGAGTGTGTGCTTGTTTGTGCTTAGCTAAGCATTGCTAAGCATCACGCAAACCCACGCAAACCTGCTTACAACTGCTTAAAAGTGCCTTAGTCACTCTGTATGTGAGGGCTCTTGTTCTGCTCAGGAGCAAAATAAAACACCTCTGTCAGTCTCGAACCCCGGACCTTGTACACACTACACACATGAAGTACCACTAAGCCATGGTAGATATGCAACAAGTTGGTGCTGAAATAAATATATCATGTATCAGAATGAGTGAATGTAAAGGAAAAATAGGAATGCAATACCACACAACTTGTTCTGTGGATCTTTACCAACAGTTGTTGTGGGATTACATTACATGACTGTGATAAGAGATGCAGCCATTCTAGTAGGAAATAATGTTATACCATCACTTTACAACCACACACAGTATCACAGCAGGACAAACACTGGCATATCTGTTTAGGGCATAGGCCATACCTCCCAACTGTCCCTAATTTTCAGGGATGTCCCTGATTTTGACACAAATTTTAGCTCTGTCCCTCTGAATCCCTCCTAAAACTACTGACTTTGGCCAGAAAGGTGGTGAATTACACTTAATGAATAATGATAATAATTAAGAGTTAGACACTTCTTTTACTTCAGAAAAGTTGTATTAATTCATATGCTCTGATTCTCTCAATGTTTCAACTTAATGGCACTAATATTTTAAAGGTGTCCTTGACTTTTTCTTTACTTTTCCCTGAGTCTGTTCAAATATGTACCTGAGTGTTTGAGAGGTCTGGCACAGGCAGAAACACAGAGGCATATCAGCCTTTCTGCTGTTACACACTGTGCAAATAGCTTTGGAAGGAGTTTCGGAAGCATACCCTTATGTAGGAATACAGCACTGAAATACAAATGGATGTAGCCATGTATTGGTAGTAACCAACTGTAACAATGCCATTGCTCTATTGCTGAAAAGACCTATGTGGTGCACAGACAAAAAATAACAGGCTATTCTCTGGCTACCATGTGGATAGGTCCACAGTTGGGAGCTACGCAGACAGCCTACTTGCCTTGATAAACTAACATGTACACAGCAACCCTGTAAGTCCAGCAAGATAAAATCCACACAATAATACTTACGCTCTCTGCACTTTGGCACCCCTACCCAAATGTAGAATATACCTGTGTGTGCAGGGTCTACCAAGGATGTAGGTAAGCATACTCACAGTACTGAAACGTGTCCAGTTTTTCTGAGCAGCTTGTGCTAATGTCAACACTAAAAAAGCACAATCTGTTTAGAACTGAGTAAATGAATATTCACAGTATAGCAGTTCACAAACAATTATTCTGCCAAAGGAATACATCTCTATAACTAGCTTTGTATGGCAGTTAATTGTAACAGTTGAAAAGAAAGTACATCTTTCCATGTATCTTGGGGTAGCATTTTGAGGGGTGAGTACATTTCTACACTGACAAGTGGGTACTGGAAGCAGCAACATTAGGTCTGAGTACAAAATGTAAATCTCTGGCTAAACCCTGGCTTCTGATATAAGAACTATACCAACCTTCTGTCTTGAACAATGATGTCCACAGCAAACAAGGATGATATCCATCTTGGAAAGCTGAAAAGGCCATGCCTGCCTGAGTTAGCAATTTATAGTACTGGGTTGCTATGACAGTGATTACTGCAATTACTACACAGCAGGCTGCATGCAATTAGCAAATGGTGACCACTAATTGGTGCAGAGGCCATCACATGCTCATGTGCAAATACCTACAAAAGCAGGCTGCAATCTCTGCCAACAAACTCAATCACTCTATTGTAGAGACTGACAGAGAGAGAGAGAGAGAGAGAGAGAGAGAGACAGAGAAAAGAAAAAAGAAAAAGAAATATTACCAAATCATACAAAGGAAAGGTATGTGACACATATGTATTTACTGGCATGTATTAGATGTTATTGAAGAATAGTCTACATAATGTGAACCATTCATATGTGGCAGCAGTACTTATTTATGCATAGATGTTCTGCTTAACTACTGCTATGGACAACACAGTGTGTACCTGTGGGCAGTGGGACCTACCTGTGAAATTTGTAGCTCAGCATTAAATATCAAAGATCTGATCCATGTTATCTGTGTTCTGTACAGTACTGTGGCCAATGGCTGTTGGGGGGATTAGTGCTGACATTATATAAACATGGGTGTGACAGAACAACACATGCATGATAGTCATATTAAAGTGTAGCTTAGCATTGGCAACTGCTGTAGCAGTCTAGTATGCTTATCTAGCATTTGTAGCCATATATACCCCCTAATATTAGTGTGTGTTCATATGTGATACCTGTTTGTGTTGCAGCAAGGTCCAACAGTTCAGCTGTGAGGTCCAGGGACTTACAACAGTGTGGACCTTGTGTGTATGCCATACACATACGGAGAAATATATATGTGTCATATATATCCACATCTGTATATGTGCATAGAGCAGGGGACATATTGCAACTGTTTGTGAAGGGTGGAGATATATATGTTGGTGAAGGTTAGTATGCACATATTTGTATGTAGGTTTTAGTGTGTGACAAACAAGACAGCATACAGTGCTGGTATATGACATGTGGTGGTTAAACACTATGTGTGGTTTGTTCAGTTTGCAATGTTGAAACCAGTGAGGTCTGCTAAAGCTACCTGGGCTGTGAACACCTTCAATGCATTTATCCCAAGACTGTGCGATTTTATTACATTACTGTACACCTCACATCCTTTGTATAATTGATATTCTCACTATGAAAGGTGAAATGTATATGTGTCTACATATAAATGTATATGTACACCAATGGATGTGTATATGTGTGTTTATATATATATATATATATATATATATATATATATATATATATATATATATATATATATATATATATATATAGTTATATATACTCATACACACCTACATCTACTTGTTGAAATAGATAACACAAGAAACAGCAACCACTGCCAAAAAAACATCCAGGACCAGGCACTGTACTGTTGACTGACTGTGATGGTCAATGTGTTTGTGAATATGTCAAAGATATGTATCTGTGGGATAGCTTAGTGCGAAACTGTTTATGTCATGGTATTATGGGTCCTTGCTTTGATCCTAGCAAACGCTGTGTATTCTGTTGCTAGGCAGAAAAAGTGCTATTGCATACAGCGTGATTAAGTCCCTTGGTTTTAACTAGGGTGTGTCATTAGAGGCTAAAGCACTACATCTATGATTATTGATTGGTACTGATGTTGAATCCAAATCTTGTGTGTACTGTAGTACTACTTGAAGCTCTGGGCCTGTACAGCAAAGTATGGTGTATGTCCACATTGCTTGCATCCACTGTTTTGTGTGGTCCCTGTATTCATCACAGATCACATTTCTCAAGATTAAGGTTGTGTAAGTACTGACACACAGTACTGTATAGTACACACTGAAAGTTTATCTGGGTTGTCATACCTTTGTGTCCTGTAATTATGTCTGATGTGTGTGTGGGTATGTCTGTAACATGCCCTTTGACGTATGTGTGGTAAAACATATAACTGCGTATCTAGCAACATTCATAGTTTACTACAGTAGTATGCGACCTATATTCCCAATTGTGCACATATTTTGGCCGCGGGTTTGCCATTAACAAGTTCTGTGGTATAATAGTCATACATTTACTGGATCTTACACTCATTGTGATGGATGATATATTTCTTTACACATCAGCTTGATGTATATTTGCTGTGGCTAGGTGGTGCATCGTGTTGCATACAGTGTGCCAGGTACTCTTGTATAGTCTTATATAGTGATTTTATTTTGTTGCTGTGCAGAACATGGTTCATTAGATAGAGAGTGAGCCAGGCACTTCCAAGTTGTGGGGTGAGCAGTGATAAGTGGCAGTTAAAGTGTTTCACTCTTGGTTAGCTAATAGGTTGCTATATATGGCAGTTCAGTGATATCTGTACTGTATAATGTTAAATGTGCCATATGACTTGCTCAGACATATTTTTGTATTTATGTCTTTCAGGGATCATGGCGCATCGCAGGAACCCCAGTTACAGTAGTGCTGAAGATGATATAATTACTACCAGTATGATTCAGCACTTCAGTCTCATGTTCTCACGAACCAGCCAGGACCAGCAGGAGTGTACTGCAATGTGGCAAGATGTTGTCCACAGGGTAAATGAGGTAGGCCTGCATAACCAGACATATGAGCAGGTACGCCACCACTGCAGTGATCTTCTCAGACATGTCCGTCAGAGTGCTGCTGATGTGCGGAGACAACAGCTTGCAACAGGAGGTGGCGTTAATATCCATCCCCCCGTCAGCAGAGTGGAGGAGCTGCTCCTGAGCCTGGTGGCACCTGCCCAACAACAACAGCAGCAGATATACACCATGATGGAGGTTGGAGCCACCCAGCAAGCACACATGGAGCATGCAGGTAACATGGCATATCTGTAGACTACTGTTATCTGTATTGGTAGATCATGCATATGATGTGGAGTGTGTCATTAAAAGATGTGGAGCCTGTTGTTGTGCAATACTGACCATTTGGAACATAATCTGTAGCCCTGTGAATGTAAACTGTTGTTGTACTGTAAGATTGTAAACACACAGTAGCAATGCCACAGTTGTGGCCACTGACAAACTGTCTCATCTCTATGTAGGTCTCTCTGGGTTGACATCAAGGCAGTGGACAGATGCTGGTGAGTGTGTTCTACATTTATTATTGTAAATAAAAAGTGCATGTCATAGTTAAGGTGTAGGCCATGTACACATGTAACACTGTGCATGTTTGGTGTAAGACCACGCACATCTCACTAATGTGATTAGCTGCCTCAAACACATGCAATACCCACACCATCTCAAACAAATGTGGCTAGACTGTAGTGACTATTGGATAGGCACAGTTAATACTCAACATGCACATAACATACACATCTATGTCATACACAGAGCATTTTAACATGCTACACATAAAGGATTCCCAAACCCTCTGTAAAGACACACTCCAGTATCCAAAATCTCATCCACACATTACCCATAATATACCTGATGGGTAGAGGCCTATCATGGGGCATTTAAACACTCTGCAACACACTGCACATTCATGTCAGGGAATGCTTCTTATTGGCCTCCTTACAAACTCATGTAACAACTGGTTGTGAAATGGTGAATGTAGCCAAGGAAGTACAGTTCCGGTACAGCATGAGTAGTGCTGGTTTGGGAAACATTTTTAGCCTTGAGTGACCACATGATGCTTCATGATGATGGCCTATGGTACTATACCCCATCCAGTTATTGTAGCCATATTTTTGTATTTATGTCTTCCAGGGATCATGGCGCATCGCAGGAACCCCAGTTACAGTAGTGCTGAAGATAATATAATTACTACCAGTATGATTCAGCACTACAGTCTCATGTTCTCACAAACCAGCCAGGATCAGCAGGAGCGTACTGCAATGTGGCAAGATGTTGTCCGCAGGGTAAATGAGGTAGGCCTGCATAATCGGACATATGAGCAGGTACGCCACCACTGCAGTGATCTTCTCAGACATGTCCGTCAGAGTGCTGCTGATGTGCGGAGACAACATCTTGCAACAGGATGTGGCGTTAATATCCATCCCCCCATCAGCAGAGTGGAGGAGCTGCTCCTGAGCCTGGTGGCACCTGCCCAACAACAACAGCAGCAGATATACACCATGATGGAGGTTGGAGCCACCCAACAAGCACACATGGAGCATGCAGGTAACATGGCATATCTGTAGACTACTGTTATCTGTATTGGTAGATCATGTATATGTGAGATGTGGAGTGTGTCATTAAAAGATGTGGAGCCTGTTGTTGTGCAATACTGACCATTTGGAACATAATCTGTAGCCCTGTGAATGTAAACTGTTGTTGTACTGTAAGATTGTAAACACACAGTAGCAATGCCACAGTTGTGGCCACTGACAAACTGTCTCATCTCTATGTAGGTCCCACTGGGGTGACATCAAGGCAGTGGATAGATGCTGGTGAGTGTGTTCTACATTTATTATTATAAATGAAAAGTGCATGTCATAGTTAAGGTGTAGGCCATGTACACATGTAACACTGTGCACGTTTGGTGTAAGACCACGCACATCTCACTAATGTGATTAGCTGCCTCAAACACATGCAATACCCACACCATCTCAAACAAATGTGGCTAGACTGTAGTGACTATTGGATAGGCACAGTTAATACTCAACATGCACATAACATACACATCTATGTCATACACAGAGCATTTTAACATGCTGCACATAAAGGATTCCCAAACCCTCTGTAAAGACACACTCCAGTATCCAAAATCTCATCCACACATTACACATAATATACCTGAGGGATAGAGGCCTATTTTGGGGCATTTAAACACTCTGCAACACACTGCACATTCCTGTCAGGGAATGCTCCTTATTGGCCTCCTTACAAACTCATGTAACAACTGGTTGTGAAATGGTGAATGTAGCCAAGGTAGTACAGTTCCGGTACAGCATGAGTAGTGCTGGTTTGGGAAACATTTTTAGCCTTGAGTGACCACATGATGCTTCATGATGAATGCCTATGGTACTATACCCCATCCAGTTATTGTAACCACAGTACTACACATAGCTTTCATTGTTATACACCTTAATGTTGCATGTGTGCACACATATGCACCTCTAAACAATATGCATACCAATCACCATTTGCACAACTGACACATATATGTCTTGTGATGCTATTGAGTGGCTAGGTCATATGACACACATTGGGTATGTGTAGTGTTTAAATATGCAGTTGTGTTTTAGCATGCCATGTCATGGATGACACTGGCATGTCCACAATATGATCTACACTCACCCTAAGTACCGTACATTGGGTATGTGGCTGAATGGTATTCCATCAATTATCCATGCACCACTGATGATGTTGTGTGAATACTCATCATGCATGTGCTAAAAATGTGTCTACAGTTATTTGCTAAAGACACAGAGACTGTAATCAGAAGTGGATACCTATATGACACACATATACACATCCAGCCATTGTATGTACACCTGTGAGTTATGGTGCACAGTACATTACAGAGTTTTGAGTGCCTGCACAGCAATGTTGTGTCCATGCACTGTGTTCCAGAGGGAGGCCCATCACCTAATAACAAAACACATGCATCAAAGCCATGTATACTGTTAGTAACAAGGACTGTCTACACTTGCACTGCATGCTGTTGAGCAACACGTCCTGCATGGGGACATGTGTGATATGACTGTTTTGCTTGTGATACTGTACCCCACTATCACCTGCTATTGTGTATGTTCTGAGATTGTTGGTGTTCTGTGTATCTGCTTTAAGGAGGAGTGTATTTTTGTGTGTGTGCGTGTGTGCATGTGTGCATTTGTGCATGTGCGCATGTGGTCTGACATCATGTTCAGGTCTTAAAGTGTGATTCCTGTTTTCCTCTCACAGGTTCCAAAGTGGGGCTGGTGCAGTACAGCAGGGAATCTGATGTCACTGAGACAGACAGTGATCATGAGGATAGGTGTGTTGAGGCACAGGCAGGTTTGTCAGGGTCTGTTGGGCCACCAATTGACAGTACACAAGTCTCCACCCTATCCATGCACACAGTCATACTGCCTGTACAATCATCATCACCATTGTCCTTAGCTGAGGGACAGTGTATAGTTGGCACTGGCCAGGATAGTGTGGTATCTATGGCACATGTATCAGGACACAGCAGCCATAGCCAGATGTCTAGAATGGTACCACATAGGCAGATGCCCAGATGTTCTCGTCAGAGCATTGCTGGTCATCATGCCCCTGGCAGACATGCCACACTTCTTTCTAGCACACGCATGTTCCAGGTTGTCATGGAGGCACAGACATGAATGGAGCGGTAAACCAGACAGGGACTAATGGCACAGAGGGCTCATAACACCTCTGTAAATGACAGTATCCATGACCTAGCAGGTATATAATTACACTGAGGTCATTGATAGACGTTGTGGTGAGACATTGGATGTCCTCCACAATATCATGTCCATGTGTCAGGACAGTAAAAACGGGTGAGACGTCGACGTGGATGTATGCCAGCAACATCAGCAGCTGGAGGTCGCCGTGGACATCCAGCAAGTCACAGCCGCTCCCGTAGTGCCAGTACCAGCCCCAGCAATGTTGGGGGGAGGCTGTCCATTGACCATCTTAGAAGACCACATGTACGTGGCTCTGGCCAGTCCCAGCAGGGACCTGGATCCAGTGGACATATGTCAACCTCTTTGGATAGTACCCAGTCTGGATTAGTACCTGATACTGTCTGTAGTACCCCTGCCAGGCACAGGTTCTGTATCCGTGGCCAGAGATGGTGATCTGTAAAGCCTGCCAGGTACAGTGCATGCAGACACACACACATAAACCAGAAACCTAGGGCAAACACATTACATCAACATTGGCCCATAACAGTATTCATGGCCCTCACACATACACTCACACACACATGTCAATTGTATGTCTCAGTGTAGGCCTCTGGCAAACCAACAACACACCCTGTACATATGATGAAACCTGTGACACCTTCTGTCATCTGTAACATTGATGCAGGTACAGGCTAACATGATGCTGATGCACAGGGTGACTTTAATAAAGTATAGCTATGGTTGAATGTGTAGCATGTTGTAAGCAGTAAAGTGTAATGATATCCTTGAAGGTGTAGCTGAGCAGTCATGATGCATTAAAGCTGTAATTAGCAATGTTGTATTGTTTCCACCAGTGTTTATTCCAATTGTGTTTTGTTTGCCCATGTGCCACTTGGCTGATGTGTATAGTTGTGTCAGCATGTGTTATACAGTGGACAGTAAGTGTGGGGTGTGTGCAGCACAGGTTTGCAGGTGTACATTTGTGAACATGGTGGAGGTGCACTGTCTGCATGTACGTGCATATTGGACACATGGGCAGGGTGACATGCCCTGTATCGGCCAGTGTTAACACTCCATACTTTCTATTGGTGGCCAGTATGCATTGTACTACACACATTTTGGAACTTGAGTACGCATGTGTGTGTATGACATGGGTTGACACTGTGCTGTGGGTGATGCTGTTGTTGCTATCTGTCATTGGCTTGCATTACTAAGGTTAACACTGTCCCAGCTGCATAATCCTGTATTAATGCACACTGTTCACCTACAGGGTTGCAATCACAAACACAAGAAATTCTCACTTATACAGTAAAAGTGCATTAGTCTCATGGACCCCTGCCATAAACTAAATATATAATAGAAGGTGTGAAGTTGTACCAAAAAAGAGTTACATACCAAGAAGGGATAACTTCTCTGGTCAGTATCATTGGGAAAATACAATCCCTCAATAAACATACAAGGCAAGCTTCAAAATACAAAATGGCAAGGATTCCAAAGACAGCACTAAAGCTTTCTTCAGTGTTGTTCATAATCTACAGGGGAAATCTCAGATCGGGTCACAGTTAATGTAAATGCTCACAAAGTACACTTATCTGACTGAAATTACCAATTCCTTGTCAGACAGTTTGAATGTGGATTTCACCACCCTATCATTACACAAGGGCCACATTTCCAGACCTGAAGAATGTAAAACCTGATGATTCACAGACACTCTAGTTAAAACATCTCTTTAACAAAGTACACACCACAGTGGCAATGGTACTGGACAGTGTCCCTGGCTGTGTCATACACAAACTGACATATTAAGTCACCACTCACCTAAATGCTCTGTCCAGATGCAGCCTCTATACAGGTTACATATTTGTGGAATGACACACGGTAATGGTGTTTACAGTCCACAAGGGTTGAGCTACAACGTCTTCTTCTTCTTCTTCTTTCGGATGCTCCCATTAGGGGTCGCCACAGTACATAATTTCTTCCTGCCCTGTGCATCTTGCACTGTCACACCATCCACCTGCATGTCCTCTCTCACCACAGCCATAAACCTCATCTTAGGCATTCCTCTTTTCCTATTACCTGGCAGCTTCATCCTTAGCATCGATTTCACAATATACTCTGCATCCCTCCTCAGCACATGTACAAACCAACTTAATCCTGCTTATCTGGCATGGTCTACTAACCTTCAAACCTGGCCTGACCCTCTAATATACTTATTCTTAAACCTGTCCACCCTTGTCACACCCAGTGCAAATGTTAACATAAATTGATTAAGGGTAGAACTACAACAGGTCCTGGAAACTCTCACCCTATAAGCCAGGACAATGTTATCTGGAAGGCTATGGAGCACAGCATTATGGAACTCATTAACAGAGACATTATGAACCTGCAAACACTGCACCATACCCACAGGTTCTCTAAAGGCCAGATCATGGCTCCTACACCTAGCAGATTTCAAGTCAGTCAACAAGGCTATAGGTGAGGGAGAGGAGGTCAACACAGCCAAGCTATAGCTCACCAGCAATTCATACCCATCCCACATACTGGTATTATACATAACCTCAACAGACTGACCATAAATGATTGTTGGATGATGGCTTGACAACTGACTCATAGATGTAGGACACAGTAACATTTGCAGCCTCCATGTACTATTCTATGCCAGTAACAAGTGGTATTCACCTGCACTCAGTCCTGGGACCACTCCTGTTTGGCATATAGCTTTCTTAGGTACAAGCAAACACAGTAGGGATATGTCTGCCCACGTTTGATGACAATGCATACTGTGGGCTATACTTTATTCTCCAGATGACACACACATCCTCCAAAAGGGTATCATACAGACAGATGCCTGGTATCAAACTCATGCTGTAAAGCTATAAGCCAAAGAAAGCATAGTTATCCACTTTTAGAAAACAAAGTATCCCCAGAGTACCACATAGGTAGTAGCCCCCAAAATGTGGAACAGGTACTAATGTATACATAGAGCCATGTGTTAAGTCATCTCTCCTTTGATAATCACATTACCAAAGGGTTTTGGAAATCCATCTGTGGAGCACATAAGCAATAAAGGGTTTGCATGCAGATCCACAGAGGTTGTTGCACACCTATAATGATTAGTCATCTTTGCCAGACTTTGCTTGCTTTGGAACAGGCTTCAAATATACCTCAAGAATAAACCCTCACTCACACTCTTCAATAGAAACCGTGATGAGTGGATGTGAAATGGAAGACGTAGCCCAGGGATCACTGCAGTGGCTAAGCTTGTCACAAGCATACAGAAGTGACCTAAGGTCTGGAAGGTGCCAGCATGCTCTGGCAAAGATAATAGATGCATTCATGGAGAAAGCAGAGTACCCACCTATGAAATACTTGAGGTCACATGTATGTATATGGATTTTCCCCACAGCTACCTTACATGTGTAATGCACATACAGTTGTCATTGTGATATGTCATACACTAGAAAAATCAAAACCCACTCTACATTGGCCAAACGGTGTCACACACCTGGAGCACACACACAGTCAGCAAGTGCAAGATTCAAAATCTTTCCTAACTACATTATGATACTATTGCAGTATGCATTTACACAACGCTATACACAGTACTAGATTTCAGCTTTCCACAGGTTTATTTGTAGGATGGTGACATCATGAGACTTGACAAAGATGAGTATACTACTTTTAAGGGGTGTGAGTAGTTGCCAAAAAGGTTGCTTCTTCTCAGGGAGACACACACAGGTGGTAAGTGCAAGATTCAAACCCCTACCTAACTACATTATGATACTACAGCAGTACACATTGTGCTATACACATTACTGGGATTTCACCTTTCCACAGGTATATTTGTAGGATGGTGACATCATCAGACTTGACAAAGATGAGGATACCACTTTTAAGGTGTGTGAGTAGTCTCCAAAATGGTTGATCCTCCACTGGGGGCACACACACACAGTTGGCAAGTGCAGGATTCAAATCCCTACCTAACTACATTATGATATTACACTAGTACGCATTTACACAACGTGCTATACACATTACTGGGATTTTTTCTTTCCACAGGTATATTTGTAGGATGGTGACATCATCAGACTTGACAAAGATGAGGATACCACTTTTAAGGTGTGTGAGTAGTCTCCAAAAAGGTTGCTCCGCCCCACAGAGACACACACACTCGGCAAGTGCAGGATTCAAATCCCTACCTAACTACATTATAACGCTACAGCAGTACACATTTACACAACGCGGTATACACATTACTGGGATTTCATCTTTCCACAGGTATATTTGTAGGATGGTGACATCATCAGACTTGACAAAGATGAGTACACCACTTTTAAGGTGTGTGAGTAGTCTCCATAAAGGTTGCTTCTCCCCAGAGGGGCACACACACTCACACAGTTGGCAAATGCAGGATTCATACCCCTAACTAACTACATTATGATACTACAGCAGTACACATTTACATGACACGCGATGCACATTACTAGGATTTCTTCTTTCCACAGGTATATTTGTAGGATGGTGACATCATGAGATGACTAAGATATGTATACTACTTTTAAGGGGTATGAGTAGTCTCCAAAAAGGTTGCTCTCTCCCCAGGGAGAGACACACACACACACACACACACACACACACACACACACACACACACACACACACACACACACACACACACACACACACACACACACACACACACACACACACAGAGTTGGCAAGTGCAGTGTTCTTAATCCAAACTAAGTACGTCTTTACACTTCAGCAAGCAATATGGTGTTACAGGGTGCAATACAGACATTACTTGCTGACAGTTTGCACAAAGGTTTTTTCACATTTGCTAACCTCAGCAGGCTTATCATACTAGGTGTATTGTGAGTGTATTGCATGCATAGGCCATGACCATATCATATATGGGCTGATGCACCACATGCTGGCACACACAGGGTCAAACCTTGAGTAGCATTTTACCTTCACCTAGATGATGCTGCAATATAACAGAAAGATGATAAACTTCAACAATTGGCTGAGCTTCTGGTGTCATTCAAAGGGGATCCAGTATCTGTCTGCCTGTGATGACATGATAGACAAGCCTTGTTGCTTCGCTACAGATGGTTTGCACCTGTCACCCCTATGCTTCTGAATACTGGCCAATTCTCTTGTTGTCCCCATATTACCTTTTTTAGGCAAGGCTCAAAGGTTCATAGGTTCACAGGTTCATAGGTAGGTACTAGCCCAGCCAAAAAGGCACCCTGGTTTTGCCACCCGAGAAATTTATTTTCCTGTGCCACTGTCGAGCAGAGACACAGAAGTGATCTTCAGGGTGAATTTCCCATTTCCCATCCAATCATCAAGATTTTTCTTGAAGAGTGCTAATGAGGAGCTTTGTTTCATATAGATAGGTAGTTTATTCCGGAGTATGTGAAGTCTCTGGGACAGGAATCTATCCCTCCGGCATATTCATATTCTGTTTATTGTGGTGACAAGGTTTAGGTCCCTAGAGCATGTAGGTTCATAGGTTCATAGGTACTAGGCTATCTGCCCAAGGGCATTTATAAGCCTCCCTTTTAAATTAGTTTCCAGGGCCTCTGTTTAGCAGGGCCACTGAAGTGATCCCAGGGGTAAATTTACAATTTCCCATCCACTCGTCAAGATTCCTCTTGAAGAGAGTCTGTGAGGGGCTCTGCCTAACATCAACTGGGATTCTATTCCAGAACAAGGGAAGTCTCTAGGACAGGAATCTATCCCTCCAGCACATCCTGTTTATTGCTTTGCTGAGGTTTAATTCACTGGAGCATGTGGCTCTAAGAGATTTGTTTTTCTTAAGGTGAAGCATGTCCATTAATTCCGGGTTGGACATGGTCTTATACATCAGGCATAGATCACCTCTGAGCAGGCAGTAAGCAACCGAGTAGAGCTGGAGTTTCTTTAGTCAAGCTGCATAGGGCATCTCTTTGAGGCCCATGATCCTCTTGGTGAGGTACATCTGTGGTCTTACCAGCTGGTGCATGTGCCAATTAAGGTACATAACAAATGGGGCATTGTACTCTATTATGGGCCTAATGAGTGATAAGTAGAGGGGCACAAAGACCTCTCTTGATCTAGAAGTGAACCCTTTCGTGATTAGGTGGGCTACATAGAAGGAATATCTAACCACTTTGGCAATGTGATTATCAAAGGAGAGATTACTATCTACCTGGGTCCCCAAGTCCCTAATTACATTTTCCGTACCTAGTGGATTACCACCTATGTGGTAATTCATGGGCACTTTGTTTTTTCCAAAAGGGATTATTATGCATTTTTTGGCATTCAGCTTGAGGCCATGGTTTTGACACCAGGTATCTGTCTCTGTAAGACCCTTCTGGAGGATGTCTGTGTCAGCCAGAGAGTCGATTATGGCCCCCAGTTTGCAGTCATCTGCAAACTTGGTCAGCCATAGTCCTCCCGTGTTTGCCTGTACCTCAGAAAAGTATATACTGAAAAGGAGGGGTCCCAGGACCAAGACCTGTGGGATGCCACTTGTGGCTGGTTTAGAGTCGGACATGGCACCCGCAACTCTGACCATGTGTGTTCTATCTGTGAGACAGTTGGCCACCCATCTTGTGACATAGGGGTTAATGTTCAAGCTGGTAAGCTTGTCTATGATGCCAGAGTGGGGAATGGTGTCAAAGGCCTTAGTGAGGTCCAGGTAGGCTGTGTGGACTACCTTCCATTCATCTTTGGCCTTGGTAACTGTTTCAAAGAAGTCAACTAGGTTTAGGAGGCAGGATCTGCCTTTAACAAAGCCAAATTGGGGTAGGGTCCAGTGTCTGGAGGTTCCCAATGTCTCTGTTTATGAGTTCCATGATAATTCGCTCCATAGCTTTGCAGACCAGGCTGGTCAGGCTTATAGGGCAATAGTTCCCAGGTTCTGTTGTGGCACCACCTTTGTGAAGTGGGATGACTGTTGCTGTACGCCATTCTTTGGGTACATAGGTTCATAGGTTCATACTAAGCTAACTGCCCTTGCGAGTCATTTTAAGCTTAGCAAATTATCCCTTATGAGACTCAAACCCTGTACCTTGTGTTTGTAAGGCAAACACCTTAACCATTAGGCCACCCTCCCAACCCTGTGGTAAGGCCTGTGGTAAGGCTGAGTCTGAACAGTGAATTTAGGTGAGGGTTTAGTTCCTTTTGGAGCTCGTGTAAGACGCAGCCTGGGACACCATCCGGTCCCATTGATGCTGTGTTCTTAGCTTTGGAGAGGGCTGTTTTTACCTGCATGTCCATGATGTCTGGGGCTCTGCATTCTTCTGGGATGGACACAGGCTCTTTTGGGGGTGAGGGGGGGGTGAAGTTTGCACTAAACTTGTCTGCCAGGATGTTGGCAATGTCAGTTGGTTCAGTGTATTTTTTGCCATTTTTCAGTAGCTCAAAGCATATCTGAGAGTTGCCACCTAAATGTTTCATATAGCTAAAGAAGGCTTTGTGGTTATCTTTAGATTCCTTGGCAATTTTTCTTTAGAAACTGGCCTTGGATGATTTTATGAGCGATCGTAGTTTCTTGCTAATAATGATCAGTGATGCCTTTCCTTTTTGAAATTTTGCTCTATCATATCATAGTTTCAGCCTTCTGTTATATAGCTTATTTATGGCCAAGGACCACCAGACTGGCTTCCTCTTTTTGGAGGAGTGAGTCTTGGATTTACTTGGGGTGGCTCGATCCATGCATCCCTGTAGATGCTCATATAATGCACTTGTAAAGGATTCTGCAGATTGGATATCATTATCCTGTAGCAAGGGGGCTTCGAAACTTTCCACTTCAGTCTTGAGAAGTGTGAAGTTTGCTTTTGAAAAGTTTTTCACATTTGTTTTCTTGACTGGGGGTGGGGTCAGGATGTGGATGTCCAGTGTGATTACTTTATGATCTGATCTTACCAGTGAAGGGTTTACCTCTGGTGTGGAACACTGATCCCCCATGTTGGTGATGATCAGGTCCAGTATGTTGTCACCTCTAGTGGGCATGGTGACCAGCTGTTTGAGGGCGTTTGAGTTTATAAACTCTAGGAAGCATTGGGCAAAGGAGTTTGTACTTGAGTAATTCGCCCAGTCAATATTTGCGTAGTTGAAATCTCCTAATATCATGGTGTTTGGTAGGACCTTTATATTTTCCAGTGTTCTCAGGAATGCTGAGTGAGGGTCCTGAGACAAGGTAGGTGATCTGTAGCAGGCTACAATCTGATAAGCAGCTTTACCCACTGTTAGTTGCACTTGGATGGTCTCCGAGGCCTCGTGCTGTGGCACTAACCTGGAGGTGTGGGTATCCTTTATGAAAATGGATACACCCCCTCCTTTTGTATTTCAGTCCGGGTTTTGAGGCTAAAGCTCAGAGAGATTGGGATTTCTTTAAGTGGAGCATGTCCAACAGCTCTGTGTTTGATATAGCTTTGTATGTTAGGCAGACATCACCTTTGAGTAGGCGATATGCGACAGAGTAAAGCTGGAGTATTTTGAGATGGTCTGTGTAGGGCATGTATTTGAGGCTGCTAATTCTCTTTGTGAGGTATTTCTGCAGGTTTTCCAATTGTTGTAGATGTCTTGTGAGGTACATACCAAAAGGGGTGTTGTACTCTATAATGGATCTAATGAGTGATGAGTAGAGGGGAACAATGACCTCTTTTTTTCTGCATGAGAAACCTTTTGTGATGAGGTGTGCCATGTAGAAGGATTTCCTGACTACTGTGGCGATGTGATTATCAAAGGAGAGTCTACTGACCACCTGTGTCCAAATTCTCTTATCACACTTTCAGTGTTAAGTATACTACCACCTATGTTGTAGTTCATGGGTACAGAGTTTTTACCAAAGGAGATGGCAATGCACTTTTTGGCATTGAGCTTGAGGCCATGGCTTTGACACCAGGCATCTGTCTCAGTGAGGCCCATTTGTAGGATGTCCACATCGTTAGTAGTTTCGATTATGGCTCCTAGTTTGCAGTCATCTAGAAACTTCATTAGCCAAAGACCTTCTGTGTTAGCCTGTACTTCAGGGAAGTAGATACCAAACAGGACAGGACACAGGACTGAACCCTGTGGTACTCCACTTGTCACTGGTCTGAAGTCGGACTTGGAGTCTGCTACTTTCACAGTGTGGGTTCTGTCAGTGAGCCAGTTGGCAACCCATCTTGTGACATAGGGATTTATACCTAGTTTAGTGAGTTTATCTATAATTCCAGAGTGGGGGATTGTGTCGAAAGCCTTGGCAAGATCTAGATAGGCTGTGTGAACCACCTTACCCTTGTCTACTTTGGTGACTGCTTCAAAGAAGTCTATCAGGTTTAGGAGGCATGATCTGCCTTTAACAAACCTGAACTGGTTGTGGTCCAGAGTTTGGAGATTACCAAAGTTTTTGTTTATACGTTCCATGATGATAAGTTCCATGGCCTTGCAGACCAGGCTCATCAGGCTAATGGAGCACTAGTTCCCAGGGTCCGTGGTGGCTCCCCCCTTGTGTAGTGGGATAACCGTCGCTGTGCATCATTCAACAGGCACAAAGCCTGAGGTGAGGCTATGATTGAACATGGCACTTAGGTGTGGTGCCAGTTCGTTCTGTAGTTCATGTAGAACACAGCCTGGGATGTTATCTGGTCCCATGGATGCTGTGTTCCTGGCTTTGGAGAGTGGTTTTTACCTGTGCAGCCGTGATAACAGCAACTTGGCATTCTACCGGTATAGAGATGGGCTCTTTCATGGGTGAAAGGGGGGTAAAGCTAGCACTGATCCTATCTGCCAGGATGCTGGCAATATCAGTTGGGTCTGTATATTTAGTGCCATTGTGCTGTAACTCAGAGCAGATCTGAGTGTTGCCATTGTGATTCTTGACACAGCTATAGAATGCTTTGTGGTTGTCTTTAGAATCAGTGGTGATTTTGTTTTCATAACTAGCTTTGGAGGATTTTATCAGGGATCGCAGCTTCTTACTGAGGCTGACCAGGGAGCTCCTCTACTCATAGGTTTTACCCTCTTTTGCAGCAGTTTCTTCCTTCTGTTGTGCAGTTTGTTTATGGTAGGGGACCACCAGATTGGTTTCCTTTTCTTGGAGGATAGCATCTTGGTTCTGTTTGGGATAGCACGATCCATGCACTCATGTAAGTGCTTATAAAGTGCAATTGTGTAGGATTCAGTAGTCATAACTGTATTGTCCATCTGCATGAGTGTCCTGAAGTTCACCACTTCTGTCTTAAGAAGCATGAAGTTGTCTTTGGAGAAATTGTTTATCATGGTTTCCTTAAAGGGGGTGGGGTCAGAATGTGGATATGTAGGGTAATTAGCTTATGGTCAAATCGGACCAATGAGGCATTGACTTCAGGTGTGGAACACCAGTCACTCAGGACAAACTAAACCCCGTAACCAACACAAATAACTACAAAGTGAGATAAATGCTACTCATTGCCAGAAGTCTCAGCCTCTAGATCACACACTCGAGGCACTCCTCAGTGTGGAGAATATTGATATCTGTGCAGTAACAGAAACCTAGTTCAAGGCTCCAGACAACACACCAGCACTACCAGGATACTACTCATTCCATACCTTCCAGCATCAGAACCTGGATCATAGGACATAGGGTGGGGATGTATCCATATTCATCAAGGATACCTACACCTCTCTCTACATCCTCTCTACAGAATATGTACCCATAGAATGTTGCACAGCAATATTCTTCCCACTCCATAGGGGTGGGGCCACAAAAGACCCTTGGCATTCATGCTCTATGAGCCTGATGAGTCTGATCTGCAAGGCAATGGAGCCAATCATAATGGAAGTCAACAATAAAGACATTGGGAACCTTCACACAGTTGAGCACACCAAGTTTGGCTTCGTCAAATGCAGATCACGCCTCCTGAACTAAGTGGATTTCTTTGAGGTAGTTACCCTGGCTACAAATGATTGAAATGAGCTCCACACAGCCTACCTATACCTTGCCAAGGCCTTTGACACAATTCCCCAGTCAGGTATCATAGATGAACTCACCAACCTGGGCATGAATCCATACATCACAAGATGGATTGCAAACTGGCTCACAGATAGATCCCACAAATTAAGAGTTGCTGGCTACATGTCAGACTCTACACCGGTAACAACTGGTATTCCCCAGGGTTCAGTCCTAGGGTCCCTCCTGGTTGGTATAGACTTCTCAAAAGTACATGCCAACACAGGAGGGTTGTGGTTGACTAAGTTTGCTGGGAACTGTAAAGTGTTTACCATAATAGATTCCCCGGATGACACAAATATTCTCCAGAAGGGACTCTATGAGACAGATGTGTGGTGTCAGAATCATGGCCTCATGCTCAATATGAAAGAATGCATAGTAATCCCCTTTGGTGAAAACAAAGTACCCACAAACTACCACATAGGTGTTACCCCCTAAAAACTGACAAGGTAATAAGGGATCTGGGGACACAATTAGATAGTCATCTTTCCTTTGACAACCATGTTGCCAAAGTGATTAGGCAATCCTATGTGGCCCACCTACTCAACAAAGGGTTTGCATCAGGATCACAAGAGGTAGTGGTGGCCCTCTACTCTTAAGTCATCAAGCCCATCATTGAGGACAATGCACCATTTTGGATGTACTCGACTAAGCATATCCAGCAGCTGTAGAGACCACAGAGGTACCTCACCAAGAGGATTACTGGCCTCAAACAGTTGTGTTATGCAACACAACTGGTAAAACTAAATCTGTTCTCCGTTGTATACCACCTACTCAGAGGCGCACTCTGCCTAACATACAGAGCCATGGCTAACACATAACTGCTGAACATGCTCCATCTATGGATAAGAAAATTGAGTCACACTACACACTCCAGGGATATGAACCTCATCACAACAATGAATACAACATGCTGGTGGGATAGAGTACCATCCCAGACACTTGCCTTACTGTGGAACAGAGTCCCAATGTACATCAGACAGAGCCCCTCACTGACACTCTTCAATAGGAACCTTGATGAGTGGATGGGAAACAGACAATTCATGCCAGGCATCACATCAGCAGCCCCACTAGAAAGGGGCTTAGAGTACTAACTATTAGAACTAGGGCTTAGAAGACTACCCACTGGGGTGGTGAAAGCTGCACAACATGCCTAGGCTACTATATGCCTTCGTGAAGATAGTCTACTACATACCTATGAACCTATGTGACAGGTACATGTCTACAGATAGTAGATGTGTACTTCATTGTACAGTCATGTTGTACAGCAGGCACATGGACCACATATACTGTAATGCTTACAGATACTGGTGGCTGTTATGTACAGTGGGTGAGATGTGAACCTCATGTCTTTTGTGCCATTGGGATGTGTGCTGGGTGGGACAGTCCTGGATGGCTCCCTGTCATGGTCACCCTCTTACACAAATCTCTGTCCATCCATCTTTGGCTTATTATACTGTGTTCCCCCTACATATATATAGGTACATAGGTGGGTAATAGGCTATCTGCCTGAAGGCATCTATTAGTATGGCCAGAGTTTGCAGCAATCACCACACATGGGGTTAGTTCCCTAGGCCTCTGTGTAGTAGAGCTGATGAAGTGATCCATGGTGTGACAGTTCAGTTTCACATACATTCATCAAGACTCCTCTGGAAGAGTGTCAGTGACGGACTCAGCTTAATGTAGGTTGGGAGCCTGTTCCAAAGCAAGGGAAGTCTGTGAGTTAGTAATGTATCCCTCAAACATGTTCTATTTATTGTTGCAATGATGATATCCCTAGAGCATGTGGCACAGTGAGCTTGGGTTTACTTCAGATAGAGCATGTACATCAGTTCTGCATTGGACATGGACCTGTCTGTTGGGCAGATATTGCCTAAGTAGACAGTATGCAACAGAGTACAGATTGAGTTAACTTCAGTCTTGTTACATGGGGCAACTGTTTGAGGCCAGTAATCCTCTTGTTGAGGTACTTCAGTGGTCTTTCCAGCTGCTGAAGGTGCCATTCAGATTCATCGCAAGTGTGCCGTGATACTCTCTGATGGGTCTGATGACTGATGAGTAGAGGGAACCTCCTTTGACCTGCATGCAAAGACCTTGTAATTTGTGGGAACACATAGGATGATTTTCTAACCGATTTGTGAATGTGTTTCTGGAAGTAGAGATGAATATCCACATGTGTCCATAGATCCCTTATTATTACCTCCATATTTAGGGTGTTGGCCCCTATGTGGTATTTGTATGACTGTAGCTCGAGGTCATAATTTTTACACCACATCTGTCTGACTGAGACCCTTTTTAAGGATGTCTCTGTTGTCCCAAACATCGATTATGACAACCTTTTTGCAGTCATCCGCAAACTTTGCTAACCATAGCCCTCGTGTGTTTGACTGTATTTCTGAAAAGTATACACCAGACAGGAGGTGTCCCAGGACTGAGCCATGGGGGACAGCAGTTGTTACCAGCTTACAGTCCAACAGGGAGACCACAAGTCTTACCTTGTGGGATCTATCTGTGCCTCAGTTGACAATCCATCAGATGACATACGTGTTTATGCACCGGTTGTTGATTTTGTGGATGCGACATGTGTGTGGGATGTTGGAAAAGGGCTTTTCAAGGTCTATGTAGGCCGTGTGTAGCTCATTTCATTGATGTATGTCCTGGGTAACTGCCTTGAAAACTGTGTAGCAGGTTTAGGAACCATAATCTGCCCATGACCAAATCAAAATGGGTAGGGTTGGGTGTTTGTAGGCTCCCAATAGCTCTGTTTATGAGTTCCATAATGATGGACTCCATGGCCTTGCAGATCAGGCTTATTAGGCTTATAAGACTATAGTTCCCATGCTCTGTTGTGCACCAACACTTGTGGATTGTGCCAAATGTTGCTGTAACCCATTCAACAGTTTCATATCCTGTACAGAGGGAGAGTCTCAACAGACTGTTCAGGTTCAGGGTCTGTTTGTTCTGGAGTTAATTTATGACACAGCCAGGGAAACTATGTCATCCCATAGACACCGTGTTTTTAGGTTTGAATAGAGCTGTTTAACCATTGTATATGCAATTTCTGGGTTTTCACAATCTCCAGGTATGGTAATTGGCCCTTTTGTAAGTGAGAGGGGGGTAAATATGTATGAACCTGTCTGACAAGTTGTTGGTAATGTCAGTCATGTACATGTATTCATTTACACTTTGCACTGACTCAGAACATATATGAGTTTACATTGATATTTATGACATAGCGAAAGAAAGCTTCATGGTTCTCTATGGATTCTTTGGCAATATTTTTGCCAGAACATGGCTTGGATAATGTTAGGAGTGCTCATTGTTTCTTGATGATACTGATCGGAGATTTATTGGTCTTCTTTGGATTTTCACTTTCTTTGAACAACTTAAGTACTTGTAGTACATAGTTTGATTATGACAGGGGTCCAATATATTATATGGGTCTGTTTTCATATCACTGTGTGCGCAAGGCAGGATTGGTGAATAGTGACAAGTGTCTGGAGTAAGAATTGCAACTGCCAGATATGTGTGGCCCACTGCTGTACTCAGAAATGGCCTAAGTGTGTGAGCATGCCCAGTATGACCTTTCAGTATGTTGCTGACTGAAATTGTCTAAATTTGTTTGTGTGTGAGCATGCCCACTATGGGCTTATATACTATATGTGTGTGTAAAATCAAGTTGGTTTTTACTTCAGGGCTCACCTTTGTGTTGTACATTGACAGGAAGCACGCTGTGCCTGCAGGGCTTCCATGAGTCAATTTGCATAGACTTATCAACATTTCTACATACAGGGGGGACAGCTATTATTTGTACATTTCTACCCGGGGGGCACACCTGATTGTTACTGTGGGTGTACATAGGATGAGGGGTACACCTGACACTTATACACATTTGCTAGGCCTGCACTGCTATGTCAGGTACTCCATTTCAGTCTGTACTGTTGCCTATCGTACTGGCTTGAGGCATACCACTGTACTACAGACCTTAGCTTCCAATTACACGCATATTAGTTTGTGACTTCATAGCCTACCCAACCCACATCACACTGCGTTTGTCTACAATTGTCTTGCTGGCTGTGACTGTTAGGTATGTGCCCCCCCCCAACTGGTATGTTTGAGTGACTTACGTTATGCCTGTGCCAGTGAAATGCTGTCATGGCTTAGTGGTACAGTACTGTGACTATAGTGCACAGTATCCTGAGTTCGAGCCCTGTCACTGTTTTTTATTTTTCTGCTGGGCAGACCTGACTGGTTAAGGAACAGAAAAGCAGGTGTGAGCGTGTTTACCCGACTTTGCCCAACATTGCCCAACATTGCCCAATGTTGCCCAACGTTGCCCGACATTGCGCTGGTTAGCGCAGTGCACAGCTACGTGCAATTGTATTTAAATATGCTCAATACTGGTAAAATCTGCTTAGCAGTGCTTTATATTGCTTAAAATAGGGACTCATGCCTCAGGTGGTGCAGCAGGGCTGCCTATGCTGGATGAATATATTACACTCCCTATACATATTTGAAAACAGGTAGTGTCAAGTTAGGCATCCCTTTTACTGTATGGGCAAGTCAGAGAGAGGTGTCATTTCCAGGATTCCTACTAAGTCAGTGCATGTGCTATGCGTTGCCTCTTTGCCAAGGCCAGGGCATACTGGGCACGCCTCCTTCTGCCTACTGAGGCAGGCTCAGGTTGTTCCTCCTCCGAGTCATGCTGTGCCTGTGCAGGCCTTGGCAATGGTGGGGGGCTGTTTGGCCCTGCCCCATGTTGTTCCTGCTGCAGCTGTTTCCGCAGGATCATATTGTGTAGCATGGCACATACCATGACAATTTGGGTACATGTAGTTGGTGAGTACTGCAAGGTTTCACCAGATGTGTCCAGGCACCGAAACCATGACTTGAGCATCCCAAACACATGCTCAGTTATGTTTCTTGTTTGTGCATGTGCCTCATTATGGAGTTCTTGTTCGGGTGTGTGTGTGCATTTCTGATGGGTGTCATCAGCCACGGCTCCAGTGCATATCCAGCATCCCCCACTAGGTGACCATCAGGGATATCCTCACTGGCAAATCTCTGGTACAGCTGCATCAGATGCCAGATCCAGGGTAGCCAGCACACACACATTCATTATTATGACCTGGGCATCGCACATGACCTGGCAGTTGATGGAGGAGAAGCCCTTGCAGTTGATTAGACCCTACCCCCGCTCACCGGGTGGTGCTTTGATGTGTATGTGCGTGCAGTCTATTGCACCCACTACCTCAGGGTATTCTGCTATTTGGTGGAAAAGAAGCATATTGCTGGCCAATGCCTCATGGGAATTGGGGAAATATACGTGCTCACCGACATGTGCTGACATGGCATCCAGGAACTGGTACAGTACCCTGGATGCTGATGCCTGTGAAATACCCATCATATCACCAGTTGGTCTTTGGAAGGTACCTGTAGCTAGTACTCTTAGGCCAACACATACCTTGGTATCCACTGGGATGAGTTCCCCTCTGTTGGTTCTGTGTGTGAGGCGTGGCTGGCACAGTTCAGCAATTTGCTGCAGGAGGTCTCTGTCCACCCTATAGCGCTCCACTATCTCCAGCTCATGTAGCCCCTGGTAGGTTACACTGGGTCTGTACACTCTTCTCCATCTCCTCACTGTGGGTTGCTCAGCAGCATTCATAACATCACCACCCTCAGCAACTTGCACGTGTTGGTTTATGATAGCCAGAGAAGCCCCTAACATTTTGTCTGACTTTAAAGTTTTTAAGCTTTTCCTCTTTGTATACTGCAGTGTTGCAGAGTTCTTGGGTGGGAAAAAACAAGGAAGAATGCTGTTTGCAGAGTTTAAAGTGCTGGGCTGGGCTGGGCTAGTCTGCTGCCTGTGTAATTGGCTGATTCTGATATATTTCACCTGGCAGCTCTGCTAGTTCTCCTTGGTTAACTTCCTACTACTTCTTTTCCTTCCTTTTCCCTTTCTGTTTCCGCTTGGGGCAGTGCCGCGCAAACACGTGCACACACTGTGTGCACATTTGCAAGAAATTTCAGATATTTTCATGGTGTGCACCTTTGGTTTTTGGTTTTCAAAAAGGACAACTGTAGACATGCCTCTTGCAATCCTGAGCAAGTGATGGCAAACACAAGAGACTGTGCTCCAATTAGCTTGCAGCCTTTCTGACACACACCCTCATGATGCTACCTATATTCTACTCTATTACTCACCTACTCCTACACTTACACTCTTGGGACATGGCTCACATGCTGGAGAAAATTGGGATTCACTATCCTTATCCTCATTTGCATAGGATTTCCTACTAATGCATGGTTACATCTCGCACACTGAGCTTCCCCCCCTTAGCAACCAGTACTCAGTGGCCATGTTGTCTTCAGCCTGCCATTCACCTGGATGGCAGATTACGCTTTTTAGTGAAAATGGCTATTTTTGGCTATTTTTTTAATTATTTTCTTATTTTTTAAAGCGCCGCACATTTGCGCGGTGCTGCGCTACGCTTAGACATCGGAGATCGGGGGGGGGAGTTAGATTTTAATAATTTTAAACATTTATAAATGCCAATGGCCTTATATTTGGCCATTGGCATGCTTCCTCAACTGTATGCATCCTTTATTTGGAGCTGTCATAGCTCCTTTAGCTATTTGCAGAACAGTACTCTGTTACCAACGGAGTACATTTCTGCAGATAACACTAATCTTCCACAGACAGGTTAGTGTTTCCTGGATTGTAAATTTACCTCATTTGCATAGCTTTCAGCAGCAAATGAAGTAATTTGCATACCATGACGCTATCTGTGCAAGAGTAGCTTTAGCAGCTCTCGTGCAAGCCCCTGCTGGCTGTACCTGGATAGCACAGCAGACATATTGCCTCCGTGAGCTCCTACACTCTTCTTGCACTCCATGCAAGCTTTCATAAATCCGGCCCAACAGTTCTAGGAAAACTGTTACACCCTGTAACTGTAACTCTCTGTTTTGAACCTTGCTGTCATATTAGAAAAATATTGTTCCTACTTTTAAAGCACTATGAAAAATTGGGAGAAGGTAGAATCCCTGACCACAGTGTGGCAGGCTGATACACGAATAGGAAAAAGATAAAACAGCAGCTTGACTCACCCATGCAATGTATGAATGGAAGGATATCATATAAGTGACACTGTTATAGATGTCCAAAATGAAAACTATGAAAAAGAACTTTGTATGGAGCAAACAAAGTGGCTAGAGTCTGGCTATATTTAGTAAAACGATAATGTCTTATTTCTAATGACATGCCCAGCAACAGAAACCAAAACTGTAAGAGATGTCAGTACAAAAACCGAAGGTGAACTAACAAAAAACATTAAGTATGAAGTCTGCACAGATATATACTAGAAGTGTTAATACAGAAACTAAGACAAGTGAGAATCCTCAAAATAAAGTGAGTACTTAAAGTGATTTAAATAGAAGAGTGCAGAGTTGTGAACCTGTTTCTGCTGGTGTCTTGCACAGAGCTCAAATAAAGGTAGACTTTAACTGTAAGTAAGGAAAGAAAAAGAACTAAAGATAAACTTTGTTCTGAGATATCCTTTGCAGAAGGAGAAAATAGAAATTAAAGCTCAGCCAAGCTAGAGTTGTCACTGTGTAATACCTTAAACCTCCTGGAAGGAAGCCCGTATGGGCAAATGGCCCCATAAGGATGTAGTACTTCAACTACATAGCTTCTGAATTCCCATGACTTTTTACTTTTTAAGGCAACAAAGATATAGAAAAGAAAGTAAGAGTGGTGTCCATTCATGCTAAGGCAGAGGGAGAGCAATGGAAAAGAGAGCACCCAAGAGGCTTATACAGATATAAGGATACAGTAAGCCAGGAGATGATTTTTGTTTGGAATTATCCTTTGCAGTAGAAGGCATAGAAGATTCTGCTGTGTCCGGCTTTTATGAAGGAAGCTGCACCTTCCATATCAAGAAAAGTTACTGAAGAATGTTTATTGGACTTGTAGTTAAGCCACATAAATTTTAAGAAGGCACAACAGGAAGATAAAACTTTAATCAGTGCACGAGGGAATATAACCCAAGTTGGACATGTTGATGCTACACAATAAATTGTCATTACTTCTTACTCCTATTTTGAGTTAAAAGATGGCCCATTATAGAGAATAAGTAAAGAAAGGGAAGTAAGTCTGCAACAGTTAATAGTAATAAAACTTCATATTACACTACTGATGAAGCTAGGTCATAGTCAAACGTTAGGAAGTCACATACAGATGAACAAAACTAAGGTAACTCTATCTACCAGATTTTGCTACTCATAAATAATGAAAGATAAAGAAAAATGTTATGCTTCTTCTCCAGAATGCAAAACATTGCACCTCATCCTGGATATAAAAATCATCAATTCTGACATGTATTATAGAGGTGTCATTTGAACATATTGTTTTGGATGTCATTGAGATACCTACAAAACCTAGCAATGGGTATTAGTGCATACTATTAATAGTGGACTACACTACAAAATTTCCAAATGTGATATCATATCCACAGCTAATACCAAAGCTACTTCCAGAGAACTGGTACTTTTATTTCCCATAGTGGTTTTCCCCTGAAAAAGATGCTTACTGACCAAGGTACTCCCTTTATATCAGGAGTACTCCATCCGTTATGTTAGTAGTCTAGCCTCCACTGACTGGTTGTTTAGTAGAAAGGTTCACTATAACACTGAAATCCATAGTAACTGAAGCTACTGACACAGATGGTAAAAAGTGAGACAATGATACTTTGTGTATGCAGTATGAGAGGTGTCACAAACATCATCTGGGTGTACCCTGTATGACCTTCCATACAACCAGCATTCCAGAGGACTGCTTGACATTACTAATTTTGGAAGAAAAGAAAATATAATTTAAAAGTATGATAGAATACTATATAAGTATGCAGGATAGACTAAAGGGGCAGATGCCCAATGTAACAAAGCACATGCAGACAGCCAAGGAGACAAAATAATTAATTTATAATAAAAATGTCAGACTTTGAAAATTTAACCCAAGAGTTCAAGTATTAGTGTTGGTGCTCTACACAAAATTTTTTTTTTTTTTTGGTTGGGTTTTTTTTTTTGGGGGGGGGGGGTGCTAAATGACAAAAAAAATTGAGGAGATTGAAAAAAAAAATAAATGCAGTAGGTTAAAGGATTAACCAACCAGGAAAGAGAAATAAAGAGCAAATCTATCACATTAATGTAGTGAAGCCATGCAAAGATGTAGGGGATTCAATGTTGAGCTTACAAGCTGAAGTTTATGCGTGGGAGAACAGCAAATCTTTACCAAACTGCATTTAAAGGAAATTTTGTCTAAAGTATAAAAGAAGGAAGTAGGAGAAGATATCTTAAGAAATAAAAGGTTATTCTCAGATATACCTATGAGAACTAAACTGATAGAGCATAACACAGATAACACCACCTGGAATGAAGTTAGATTCAGACCTTACAGAGTAATAGATTAACAAAAAACAGCAAGTAAGAAGAAATTTTTCAAATGATACTCCAGCTGGGAGTGATAGAAGAGTCACAAAGTGAACAGAGCAATTTAACAGAGCTAATTCCTAAACCCCATGGAAGTATCAAATGCTGTAGTGTTTTTAGAACACTGAATGACATATCAAAATTTGTTAGCTATGACATTCTAAGTGACCTGATAGAGAGTCTAGGAAAAGGCAGAAATTTTGACAGTAGCTGACTTGATGAAGAGACACAGGTAAATACAATTATTACTTCTTGTCAATATAAAAACAGCTTTTGTGACATTTGATTTCTTTCAGTACACCATGTTACCATATGGCCTTCATGGAGTCACAGCTGTCTTTCCTAGGCGACTGGGAATCTCTCCTACAAAAGGTGTGTGTGTGGAGTGTTGGAATCCATAAAGCAGGGTCTATATTAGAACATTGAAGTTTCAAAACTTCAAATGTTCTAATATCGAACCCTATTCAGCAAAAGCTGAAAATATCGAAGCAACAGAAAACCAAATTTTTTCCTAGGGAAAGAATTTGGCTGTCCGTTTCTGTTGCTTCACTATTTTCAGTGCTGTGGTCGAAAGTTACGGGTCGGGTTCAGGTGAGTGTGCGATTGAGTGCAGGTTAGGTTAGTTAGGGTTAGGGCACGGGTTAGGTATGTGTGCGATTGTGTGGATGTGAGGGTTAGGGCGGGTTAGGTGAGTTAGGGTTAGGGCGTGGGTCAGGTAAATGAGTGATTGCGTGGACATGAGGGTTAGGGTGGGTTAGGTGAGTTAGGGTTAGGGCATGGGTCAAGTAAGTGTGCGATTGTGTGGACGTGAGGGTTAGAGCGGGGTAGGTGAGTTAGGGTTAGGGCACGGGTGAGGTGAGTGTGCGATAGTGACGGACCTCAGGTTTAGGGTTTGGGTTAAGGTAAGTGAATAGTTAGTGGTGTGTGTATAGTTTAGTGTAGGGTTAGGCGTAAGATTTTAGGTGTATGTGTATGGATTTCTGTTTGTTTGGTGTGCTTGTGTTGTGTGTACGTGTTTTGGAACAGCAATTTTTTTCCCTAGGAAAAAATTTGCTGTTCTGTATGTTCAATGTTTTCAGCTTTCGCTGAATAGGGTTCGATATTAGAACATTCAAAGTTTTGAAATTTTGATGTTCTAATAGAGACCCCATAAAGCATGCTTATGTCTAAGTTTCAATAAAAGTAAACTGGATATTGTGGAAACTAAGTACTGAGGATACCTTACAGGAAGAGGAGTGGTAGCACCGGAACTATAAAAAAAGACAATAAAAGCTAGTCTGTACCTTTCAATAAAAAACAGGTGAATACTTTTCTTGGACTAGCTAGGTATTACAGAAAGGTTATGCCTAATATAATGACTATGGCCAGTCCTTATATCTCACATCAGGGAAAGCACCTGCTAAAGTTCAGTGGTCACTAGAAAAAGAAAGAGAAAGAGTTTTAATGAACTAAAAATAATCCTATGTTCTGAGCTTGTATTAATGGCAAACGTTTTTACTGAAGAACTCATGCTATATAGCAATGCATCAAAGTAGGTTTAGAATCAGTGCCATCCCAAGGCATTCAAGGTGAGGAGCACCCCATGTGCTATATCAGCAGGAGGTTGAGCAATGCAAAACAAGAGAAACTCAGACATTGAAAGATAGTGTTGAGTGATAAACTGGGCTACTATGCCTTTTCATGCTATTTTTTAGGTACACATTTTAGTCTGGTAACTGGTTGTGCCCCGATGCAATAGTTGAGCAGACAGACTAATGCCAATACAAAATTGTGCCAATGGAAACTGTCTCTCTAGCCCTTTACAATGCAGTGATCCAGAGACACATCTAACCAAAAGAAATGTTGATGGGTGGTTAAGGGCCTACAGCCATGGCTGTCCTTAAGCATGGGTAAACTAGGTACCCACCTACAGAACTATTTGGTCAAGAGTACTTTTACAACTATTTTCCTACCATGTAAAAATATATTTCTGCCTGAGCATTCCTGTTGAAAGCAGTAATGAAAGAACTGTACAGTTCTTAATGTCTGAACTTTGTGCTCAGCCCCACCTATGATCAATTAAACAAATGACAGTCTTTGTTGTCTAGATCATGGTGGGTGACACCAAATACAAAGCCCCAAAAATATGAATAACGGACAGTAATAATTCCATTGATAAGCAGCATTATGAGTCTGTAAATAGCAGCACTGTGACAGTCCACAAAAGAATGCTGTGGTTAGGGTGCAGTTCACGCAGAACAGACTAGTTTGTAACAGGTAAGACTGTTTTACCCTTGCAGGCAAGCAAATATTATGGTCAGCCAGCACTGTGCCATAAGAGGTAAAAATACCTAAGTTTACCTCAGACAACCTAGGTTTAGTTAGATGTTTGGAATGTAAAGCAGTATCAAGGGAAGATGCAGCATGCCTTTCATTGGGAGTGGTGGGAAGGGCAAGGGGCACATGCATGGGGTACACAGTGATGTTGGACCTCCCTGACAGAGGATGGTGAAGCCACCATGAAGAGCTTCCTGATGGGAGGGCAGGGAGGCTTGCTAATAGCACTTTGCCAAAGTAAGGAGAGAATATGCATTGTCTGTACATTGTATCTCCCACCAATAGGATGTTGCTGGACACACAGAGTGGTATGGTCAATAACAGGTAAAACATTTCCAGCAACAGCTTGCAAAGTCCTAGGACACTTTGATCTCCTTCCCAGCCCAAACTTGTATTAAAGCTAGTCCAGGGGAAGCCAGGAAAAGCATGTAGAATGAGTAATCAAGTAGAGGCCCTGTGGTGCCCTGAAGGTCAGTTGCAGGAGACAAAAATAGAGGAAAAAGATATTATGGGCAGTGGTCTTTGCAGGACTAATTTGTGTGAACAGGCTAAGAGTACTTCATACTATGGCAGGCTACTGCATGTGTGAAACAGAACTTAACTAAACTGCTGTCACCATTATTTATTTATTTATTTATTTATTTATTTACAATTCACAAATATCAGGTGCACACAAATTCACTCTACTTGGTGGTATGGGGGTACCTGTAGATGAAAGTGACTGACCATAGTCTACTATCAGTTGCTTAGCTAAAATAATCATTACTCTGGCTTTGCAGGGCTAATGTGTATGTGTGGGAAGCAGGATGGACTACTTTGCTATGTCTAGCTGTAGTGTTCTTGCGTGAAAGAAAGTTGCAGTAAAATTATTGTGGCCATAATTTTAGTTAGACATCTGAGGTGTACAATGTCTACAAAATAAATAAGGTGGCTACTGGGTTTATTTTTGATGTAAAATAAACTGACCCTGTAGTCATTTTCTCAAGTTAAATATTCATTAGTCTAGCTTTACATGACTAGTGTGTATTTGTATGAAGCAAGTTGGAATACCTTATTGTGGCTAATGTGTTTCTTAAAAAAGGTGAAATGCATTATTCTCTGTCATTACTTTTTTCACAATTAGACCTAAAAGGTACAGACAGTCAACAAAATGTCTATAACTGCTGGATATGATGAGTCTGTAGATGAAAGTGACCCTGACCATGATTTCATTTGCTTAATTTAAACATATATCAATCTGTCTTTTAAGATTAGCATACATTTATGAGTTTGCTTAAATACATTTGAAATATATTATTGTGGTCTTTATTTTTTCCTTAATTGGAAATCTTAGCTATGCACATTCAACAAAATGGCTATAATTGCTGGGTGTGGGAGATGTCTGTGGATGAAATTGATCCTGCTGTCATAATTAAGTTAAACAATCATTAATCTGGCTTTGAAAGACTAGTGTGCATTTGTGTGAAGCAAATTAGAATTTCTGCTGAGGATTTTTTAATCACAGTCAGATATCTGAGGTACAGCTACACAGTCAATAATAAAGAGCTGACTTCAATTGATTGAGCCAGAAGTCATCTGTGCATAAAAGCAATTTAACATTGTTGTTGTTTTATTACATTTTAAATAATTAGTAAACTGACCAGGGAGAAGCAATGTCACACAATACATTTTTTTTAAATCAGCGTAAAATGATCACTGTTATGGTGTGTGTGTGTGTGTGTGTGTGTGTGTGTGTGTGTGTGTGTGTGTGTGTGTGTGTGCGTGTGTGTGTGCATTGTGGGTTGCATTATGTCTAACAGTAGCACATTTGTTCATAATAATTTTCACTTTCTTTTAGTTAAACATTACCGTTGCACAGGACAATTCGTTATATTTGTTGGACTATGCTGGCTCAGTAGTCTGGTATATGAAATAACATGATTATTGAGACAGTGGTGCAGTAAGCAGTGCTGCCATCTCACAGTGCCTGCCTCTGATTGAGTTATTGGTTGCAGTTCCTTTTTTGTAGAATATGCATGCCCTCCATCTCTCTAGGTATTATCTAGGTGCTCTAGTTTACTCCATAATCCAAAGATATGCAGGATGTGAGCTTGTGTTTCTCCAGATGTGTGTGTGTGTGTGTGTGTGTGTGTGTGTGTGTGTGTGTGTGTGTGTGTGTGTGTGTGTGTGTGTGTGTGTGTGTGTGTGTGTGTGTGTGTGCATGTGTGTATACATCTTGTGATAAACCTAAACTGTCAGAGGCAATGCTAGAATGCAGTTTCTGTTAAGCTAGGGATACCCCAGCCCATACCTTTCAACTGTACAGATTTTCACAGAATGTCCATATTTTTGCCTCATATTTTTGGTCCATTTTTCATAAAATTGTAGTTTTCTGCCAAATTAGTGGCAAATAATTAAAGGCTGATGTTAGAAAATAATGACAGACAATTGAATTTCAGACTTCATACCCTTTAGAAAATTCATGCTAACGCAAAACCTGTTTATCAACTTTATAAGATTGTAAGAACAATATTTAAAACTTGTCCCTATTTTTGGGGCTTTGTCCCACTTTTATTCTGGCTTTGTCCAAATTTCTTGTTCGAAGAGGTTGAGAGGTATACCCCTGCCCTGTGTCCCAGGGACTGCGAGCAATTCATGTCAGTCAATAGTCAGTGTAAAAAATAGTCCTCCCTGACCCACTGTCACTCTCCTGTCCTTCCAAATGCTTATGGCATCTACCCTTTACAAACAATTCAAGGAACACAAAATATTCAGTTGCACAAAACTGCTTCAAGTAAGGATAGACAAGGAAATACAGTCTGGTTTTACTGTGTAAAAACTAGTCCTACCTGATCAACTCCCACTCTCCTGTCTTTCCAAACACATATGGCAGCTACCTTTTACAAACAGTTCAAGGACCATAAGTGCAACCTAGGTAACTGAATGGGCAATAGAAAATACATTCATGGGATTCCACCTGTGTCCCTGCTGGAAAGGGGCATCGGGTGCACAGGCTAAACTCTTAGCTAGGCTTACAAGGGCCTCATGGCCATTAGCCTAGTAACTTCCTATGATCCTATAATCCATAAAAGTTTCAGTTCCACAAGATTGTTCATCTATGGCTAGACAAAGCAATACAGTCTGGTTCTACTATGATTGTGTATTCTATAATAATCTTGCATTAGTAGATGTTGCTTTGTAGTTAATTACTAATGTATGTCCAATAAAACATAACCATACTTTATTTACTTCTCTGTTTAAATGCACATAGTTTTGGGACCTAATCAGTATAATCTATCTATCTAATTAAAACCATTACCCAGGCAATTATTTATATCATCTTAGGCAGCTTACTTACAGTATCGCACCCCCCCCCCCGGGGATAACCTCCTTATCTATCTTAATTTATACCAAGTCCATAATACATCAGGTAATATTTTAGCTTCCTTCCATTTTTATCTTGTTTATTACTGAGAAATTTTGGGTCTATATTAGAAGCATGAAAATGCTTCTGAGCGAATACGGAAACAGCAACACATATTCATCGAATCACATTTAAGCAATTCAATGAATATGTCATAGGGCAAGGAGATAATTGGCCAACTTCACGGAGTTGCCTTTTCCTGTCCTATAGTGCGATCTCGGAGTTGGCATATTTTGTTAGGGGGGGGGCAGAGCCCCCCACCTGTTTATGGTGTTAAATTATTTTTTTTAGCGAACAGCCACATAATTTTTTTCCCTAGGGAAAAATTCGATTATGTGGCCGTTTGCTATGTTCAGGTTTCATGCATTATGTGTCGACTTTTATGTAGTCGCACATATGCACTTTCGGTCTTATAATATAGACCCGAAAGTTTTATACCTTTGCTTGCATTTAATTTCCTATAGACATCAAGCATTTCATAGTATAAATGTAGCTCAAATGCATGCCTGTTTGAGGCAGTGGTCATAAGCAAAATGTCTGTACTCATCCAAAATGCTAAAATGTGTATATGCTTTTTTTAATTTTTTTATTAATTGTGTAAACTTAGACTTTGATATTTTGGTTAATGGCATCTTACTATAGATCTGTGAATTTTATTGTTGCTTGCTGGTACACTTGTGTGGTGCTCATATGTGCTAAATGCCATTTATTTAATTCTTTATGTAGTAGTAACTTATAGCTTTCTAGTCCTTGCCTCTCTTGCTAGTTATTCTAATATTTTATTGCATTACAGAGTCAGGTTCCTTGTATTTCTCAAGGACTTGTGTGCAGAGGTGCTTGCTTATACTGAAACTCTGTCTTCAGATGATAAAGCTGCTTTCAGTCCCAAGTTACTCATTTATTAGTTACTGATTTTACTATTAATGTAAATGTTTATTTGTTCCTGTAGACTCCCATTTCTTACACTATAACGTTACTTTGTGTGTGACAGATGCTTATTTTCAATCTTTTTAACAATTTTTTGTGCTTGATAGAAGCTTGTACATGTTAAATGCCACCAGCACCTCTCTAATGAGGCTTTAGCACCAGGATGATTCCATCTTAGTTGCTGTGTATTATCTCTATCTAGCCTGATTGTTTCTATTTTTAAGCAATATTCATGTATTATAATATATCTTACAATCTGGAATAAATGCATGAAGGCGTACAAGAAGTAAGCTGGCATTAACTCTATGTTGCATTACTGAAACTGAAAATCTGTGTGATACAGACTGTTTAGTTGGTTGTTGCTCTCTTTTACTCTCTGGTTGAAAGGTTTAGACAGAATACTCCTAACAAAGAGTTCTTGCAGACCTTTGCATTGCCCATCTGTAGTTCAAGCTTTTCTCAGCTTAAAGTACATCTGTTTATGCTGCTTCTTACTGGTGTTTTATACAGGTAAAAATTTATTGTATTTAATAACCAGGTGATAACTGCTAATCACAGTGACCAAAATCACTGTATTTTAGATATGTATAATATGCATGCATGCCATACCTATGCATTTCTGAAGTCTTTACCGTACCAGCATTTTATATACAGCCATTGCTGCTTTAGTAGTAATTTTGTAGGCTGATATTACTCTACATAGCATTTTTTCCTTTTCAACTTTGCCCATTTTTACACTGCTTCACTATAACTATAGTTTAACTACTACTTCATATGTTTACCTCTTTTATTATCTATACATAAGTGTAAAATATAGTCTTTACTAACCAACCAACACTCTCCTGTCTTTCCAAATGAATTTTATATCCACCAATTATAAACAATTCAAGGTGCATAAATGATTCAGTTCCATAAAATTGTTTCATCTAAGGATAGGAAGGCAATACAGTATGCTTCTACTATGTATGTATATCGTATAATAACCTTGCATTAGTAGCTGCTGCATTGTGGCCAATTGCTGATGTATGCCCAGTAAAATATAACCATTCCTTATTCAGTAGTCTGTTTGAATGCACAAAGTACTGGGACCTAATCAGTAGAATCTACATATCTAACTAAAACAACTCTTATCTAATTATTTATGTCATCTTAGACAGCATCCTTACAGTATCTATCCCCAGATGACCACTTTATCTAGTTTAATTTTTACAAAGTCCATACTGCATCCGTTGAGATTTTAACTTTTTTCTTCTTTATCTTGCTTCTTACTGTGAAACTTGCATACCTTTGCATTTAATTCCCTATAAATATAAAATATTATAGAGTATAAATGTGTCTTAAGTGCTTGTCTGTTTGAGGGTACTGTTCAAAAGTAAACTCTTTATACTCATTCAAAATGCTAAAAGTTTAAGAAACAAACTAATATACTTTTCAATTAAATCTCACAAGCATTGCTGTAGAAAAAAACACACAAAATATATTCCTGATTCTTTTTCACAATACTAGCTTTGAAGTCAGGTGCAGCTAGCTTTGTTCTCCCTCGCTGAGGTCAGGCCCACTCCAGTCCCCTACCCTACCCCAAATACCCACCCACTCTACTACATCTAACCTTATACTTCCCTTTCTCTACCCTACATAGTTTTCTTCCAATCCCTATAACTAACTCTTTACTACACTATATAGACCCTTCTCTAAATCTTATTTACACCCTCCTCCATGTCCTACACCCTTCATTGTCCATCCTCCTCACCCTTTCTCTTGATGTTTATCCCATTTACACTTCTTATAGCAAAATTGCCACTTCCTCAAATACTTTGTTAGTCCTTTCCACCCTTATAACATCCTTCCTTCTAAATACACATATGACATCCTTATACACAACAAAAATGTATGTACACATAAGTACTATCATAATTTCAACTACTAACTCTCAGCAAACTACAGCTTTCTCCCAGTTTATATAACATAGCCTATCAAATTCAGCAAAACCGAAAATACCACATACTTACTCTAAAGCCAGTACAATCAAGCTCCAAAATTTTAAACAAAAAATACTATCAGAAATAAATTGTACTCCATCCTCCTCTTTCATCTCCCAATGCAGAGATATCCTTCCTAATCTTTGTCCCTTTCTCCCACCAACAACATGACCCTACACTAGGAAATTGTATTTGGTTGCAATGAATCTTCATAGCATCTGTAATAAAATTACAGAATTTCATGCCTGGATATCTCAACATGGGTTTTTATCAGATTATCAAGTGTTCAGAAAGTCAAATGTCATATGGTTGAGACCACATCATTGACTTTCTGAAAACTCAAAGTGGTTGTACTATATATCATATACAAGGTGTGCAGTAGTGCTAGCCCCCTGCAAAAACACAGATTTTGTTGGTTTTGTACTGTTCGTGTTGTAAAGTCCATGATATGGCCAGTCTTAACCTTTATGGTAACTGAGCATATGCAATGCTCTTCTACAATATGTCCAAGTCAGCAGTGCCCCAGATATTTACAGAAATACAATATGTATGCAAATATGCATACTGCATGTCTGCAGGTTAATAGTACGAAGCAGAAAGCACTTATCAGTAGCAACGTTTTAATTTTGTAAGCTTTCATAAAATAATGTATTATATATATATATATATATATATATATATATATATATATATATATATATATATACATATTTATTCAGCACAATCATAATTTAGCATAAAAAAGAATAACCCTTTCTCGTTTACTAAGCACTTCTCTTTGGGTTTGTAGACATTTCTGAACTGTATGCTAAGCTGTCCTGTGAGATAATGCTCCTTCATGTCACTATGTTGACATTGCATGCAATATTTACATAAAACAGGGAAATATGCATACACCCCATACTTACTATTACATAAAGTATATATGTCTGCAAGGCAGTAGCAGTTAAACAACTGACAGCAGTGATAACTTTCCCAACATGGTATAAGCTTTCATTTCATACCATGAAATACCACTATCATTCCAGGTCAAGGCACTATCAGAAATTAGTATAATTGCAAGAATAGCAGGTTTGATTTAGCAATCTTTGTGCTAAGGGTATGATATCGGAATTACAAACGTCTGTCATTATTTACTGACTACAGTCTTCAATGATTTATCAGTAAATCATACATGAAGAAACACACACAAACAGGCACAATAAGGAACACTGCAGAATTATGGACACAGCCGTACACTATATTATTCTGAAAAGCAATAGCTACCATCCTAATAAAGAAGACAAAACACAAATAAAAAGATAATGTTGGTAGTGTCATCTAAACAACATGGACTCTTGTTGCTCTTAATATCTTAGCTCAAGAATAAGGGTCAAGGCCAAAATATAATGGGGAAAATGGACCATATTCATCATAAAAAGGCTATTGTGTAATATTAAAAAGTCGCTTGATTATCAGCATTTCCTGAAGGATATGAGCAAGAATTTTGGAATCTGGCTCATCCATTTTTTGTGAAGAAACATCTTATATCTAGTTTAAAAAAAAAATACAGATGACCGAATAAAAAATTCACTTATTCTTTAGGTTATGATGTTTTATTTTTCTTGTTACCTTGACTCACAGCTCTATGAATAGTAATCACATCTCCAATTTGATATCCCCCTTTATAAGAACAGCTTCATTGTATGTTCAGCCTCTGCCTCAAATGTATCCAATGAACTCTAGAGGCATGACACTTGAATAACTTCTTCAAATAAAGTTTCATTACAGATGTGGGGGTGATAGTTCGGGTCTATATCATATCATCAAATATACCATTTAGCGAACGCTTATTAGTCGAGCACTAATAAGCGAAAACACTAAATAACGAACGTTCATTTAAGCAAAATCTTTTGCTGGGAAAACAGCCAATCAGCCATCATCAGAGATTTGCCCTCTTCCCCTCTGTAGTGCGATGTCAGAGTTGGTATATTTAGTTATGGGGGTTGTGGGGGGTACAGCCCCCAACATTCCAGGTGTGGGGGGCATAGCACCCAGTATGATGGGTTTTGTTTGGTGATATTTTTGTGTGGTTCGCTGGGTTGGCCAACTGGTTTTTAACCCAGTGAAATGTTTCACTTAAATAAACATTTGCTATTTAGTTTTTTCGCTTATTACTGTTCAGCTAATAAGCATTCACAAAATAGTATGTTTGATGATGTGATACAGATCCAATATTACACAGCCTAGAGTAACATATTATTTCAAGTGGGCTTCCTATGCAGCATCAAAATCAGATGACCCCATTCAAAACTGACTTCCATATCCAAATAAATGATAGTATTTCCATCAAAATACCGTGCAAATGTGTCATAACCATGTAATTAAAATTTGAATAAGGCAAAAATTTGGCTCTCTATTGAAATTTTAGGTCTTGCGCTGTAGTGTCCTGAAACACAAAAAAAGACTAAAAATACAGGAGAAGAGCCAATATCAAACATTGTGCTTCCTCTTTAGTTATTTATTTATTTATTTGCAGGCGGGCAAGCCACCTGTATCCCTTGATTGGGGGGGGGGGGTTCAGGTCTACACACACACACACACACACACACACACACACACACACACACACACACACACACACACACACACACACACACACACAGTTGCCATACCTTGAAAAAGAGAATATTCAGAGAAATTGCAAACTTCAACTTAGTATATAAAACTCAGACTTTTCAGTTCTTCAATCTCCACATTTCAGGACTCAGTATTACAAATCCTAACATTTTAAATGATTATCTAAAACTGTACCGAATAAATCTTGCATATCTTGAAATACAAAAACTAAATCATCTATAGATCATTTAAAGAAAATAATCTAATCAGCTTATATTGAAGAATATATGTAACACTGTTAAAAAATTCATAAAAATATTTCTGTATGTTGGAGCACAATCAGCTCCCATCAGTATCTCCCTTTTCTATATAAAAAATGTCAATCAAAATTAAAATAATTATGTTTTAAGCAAACCACAAACAGCATAAGACTAGACCCTTTAGAAAGTCCATCTGTCAAAATATATTCTATAGCTTGAAGACCAAACCTATGTGAAATATTAGTGCAAAGTGTTTTCACTTCAAAATTTGCAAAAAAAAAATCTTCCTTCCAAGTAACTGGAGACTTTTTTAAATAGTTAATAATAGAATCCCTTACATAAGAATCTGAACGCAAGACCAGTGCAATACTTTCCCTATTTTTTCTAAAAGAATTTTGTGTACATAAACGACTTGAAGAATATATGTTCCCCGGGATTCAAGAAGCTCGGCGCAAGGATGGTGTTAGCCTTGCACCGACCATGCGGCGTAGAGATGGCACAGCAGCACCACATGCACATTAATGAAGGCACGCTGCCATAACAGCCACGTGCATAGGGAACGTGTACGAGTGCAGGGGGCATGTCCAAGTGCTGCACGGAGGCGTGAACATGTCGGCTGCATACTCGCAACCTAAAATGCTGACTAGTACAGCCTGCCTCTAATAGTAATCACTCCTGTCAGTGTCCGTTGATACTGACATGTATGCAAAGCATAAAAGACATTTTTGTGAACACCAAAATACAAAGTAAACACAAAGGCACGTAGCTGAATATTGAGTCCCCGTCTCTTGAACAAATGATATTTAAAACCCCGTGCCTGTATTCCATTGTAATGTCACTAGTTATACCAAATGGAAGTGAAACACATCATGTTAGCGCGCCGCCAATTGCTAAGCCTAGCCCAATGGTTAGGGTTACCACCTGTCCTACATTGTGAGGGACAATCCCCATCTAGGCAGGTGTGTCCATACCCAAACCATTATAAATGTCAAATGTTCTGCAATAGTAGGACATAATTACGTCCCATATTTTATGTAATAGTCCCATACAATACTTATTTCTGTATATAAAATACCTAAATGTTACAAGAAACAGAATAAGCAAGTAAACGAAACAGAATAAGAAACTACACCGCTACAACAATAAAAGCTTATATTTAGGCATAAAACTAAAGTATTATCCTTTGTATTGACCATGGGTATGTGTCGGCTTGTAAACTCTGATGTGTGTCCCGAAAATGTCCCATCCGGGTCATATGAAAAGGTGGCAACCCTACCAATGGTCAGAGCATTCGCCCAATATCTGCCCATTTGCAGTCCAAGTCGTCCTTGTCAGGACGACCCATAGATGAACAGGTATTATCCGGGTCTACCTACCATGCCATGAAAGATAAGTATTTGCATGTACCTATGTGCATGAAGTACAGCATGAGGATGATCAGAAATGCTAGGGTAGTCCTCACAACCATATTGTTCCCAGAGATATGTAGTGTACGCAATGTGTTTTGTTGACTGTGCCATGGGCCATCAACTAGAGAAGGGATGGATGGTGTCTATGAAATATGGGGGTGGGGGGTGATGGGTAATGTAATAGTTCGCCAAGGGGAGACTGGGTTGGATGCACAATAGGTGCACTGAAGGTCTACGAGGAAGCAGTGGGTGAATCAGGAAGATAACCAAAGAACAAATATTCACATCCACAATACAATCCCACAAACATGTGAACATTAAAAAGTGCAATACACATGTACAGAAACGTTACCGGCACATACCCACATAATGGTCTGGCCTGAACTGAGCCATCCAACCCCAACACAACTGGATACATATTTGAATACCAATCATCCCCTTCACAGCGCACCCCCCCCTTCCTGAATGTCCACCAAAACCACCCATACTCGGGCTGCTAGATAGGCACAGCCATATCTGCACATAGTGACCCCTACCCATATCTAGTAGGCAGTCTCACCCTAGGCAGTCTCAGGATTGCAAACTATGTATCCCTTACATGTATAACCCTTCTTATTGCCGTAAAGCAAAGAAGGTTATCGGTCCCCACAATTTTTGGATGTCCCTCATGGGATAAGTATCTGTTCTAAACATTAGACTTGGTGTCACGACATGATGTCCAGTCCTGTATACATCTGAACACAAGTTGTATGAGCAGTAGTTGTCCACAAGACTGCTCAGCCTCCAGCCGGTCCTGCAGAACCTATGACCCGGGATTAAACACCTGACCCTGATGCACGTCTCCCCATGTGCATTATCGGGAATATATACCTTACACATTCTCATAGTGGCAGTTGGATATAGGGTGCTTAAGGCACTTTAAAGCAGACATAAGTAGGGTTACCACCTGTCCCACCTTGCGAGGGACAGTCCCTTTTTGGGCAGTTGTGTCCAGACCAAATATAATACAATGGCAAATGTCCTGTGATTGTAGGAAATACTTATGTCCCATATTTCATGTAACAGTTGCATAAAACAGTTATTTCTGTATGTAAAATACTTAAATGTTACAAGAAACATATTAAGCAACTAAACTGCTACAAGAATAAACTTTCATTTAGGCAAATAAGTAAGTTCTAACCTTTGTACTGACCATGGGTATGTGTTAGCCTGTAAAATCTGATGTGTGTCCCGAAAATGCCCCACTTTGGCCATTTGAAAAGGTGGCATCCCTAGACATAAGCGGGTATGCAAGCGTGTATGTGTGATGGTAAGTGGCGGTGATTCAACAGTATGGGAAATGTAAATAAGCATGTAGGTGTATTTGCATGTGTATGTACAGACCGATATATACACACACATATATATATATATATATATATATATATATATATATATATATATATATATATGCAGATATGAAGAATGAACATGGTCACAATATAGCAGTCATAACAAATGTGAAAGGAAACAGCAGCGGAAATCCCCATAATATTTAGTGCTGTTATATATCAGGATGTCCATAGGTGAGCACACCTCTGAATCCCCAACCACACGTAGGAGACTAAACGTGGAATGAACCATCTCCCAGTGCTAAGTCTGACTTTTAACTAGATACAAGGCAGTCCCAGTCCCCAGTCAAACAAGCCTAAACCCGGATGACCATATAAACACCCTGACAATTGAACACATGTATGTGCCAGGACTATAGGTTTTGGAGACCTGAATATCCTCGGAGTGAGTCAACATGCGGCACGTGTCCAGAGCAGTAGGGAATAGGAAATGGCGCATGTGTAGTAGTGCGGTTTTCCCAACAGGAAAATGGATGCCTGCTGTGTAAGTGAAGTGATGAGGCGTGTGTTCGGGTAACTATGAACCATGGGTATACATATAAATGAAGCAGAACACCAATAGTGTAGTGGTTAGAGCATCTGCCTAACAAAAAGGCATTCACGGTTCAAGTTCGACAATAGGACATATCATTTTCCTTGTGGAATGAATGTTGCTCTGCTGTAAAGCCAACATTTAAACATGTAAAGGTGAATGTGTGTATCGCATGGGACTATTAACCAGATCCTTTCAATCACAGTGGTATTGTCATAATGAATAAGGCACAACTAAGCACAAATAAGCGGCAATAAACATATGTAACGCACAGTAAGCATAAGCGAGTGCACCTGCACGGGTGTAAGCAGCTCCCAGCATAAGAAATGTATGTTTGTATGTACAGATGTAATATATATACACATATATATAAATATATATATATGTATGTATGTATATATATATATATATATATATATATAATATGCACACATACACACACACACACACACACACACACACACACACACATATGTGTTTATAGATATATATCTACATACATGAAAATATATATATATATATATATAGATATATATATATATATATATAGATATATATAAAGAATGGAGGTTGTAATAATAAAGCATGCACAAGGGATGTGAAGAAAATCAAGAGCAATGTTGGTATTATATAGTGCTTTCAGCGTATGTCATAAAAAGTTGCCCAGGAGTGAGCAGAGCACCGCTACTCATATCACAAGCAGGGTTTTACCAGTGTGAGTAACATCGTTGAAATGCTAAGTCTACTTTACCCATAGACTGAATGTAGTCCCATGCTGGGACCTCCACAAATTGGGAAGCGCAAATGGCCGGATTCCATAATCCCAGGAAACGCATGTATGTGCAAATATACATGGTGGGAGACCCTGTGAATACATGAGGAGGGACAAAATGTGTGTAGGGCCCCAAAATCTCTAGAGAGGGCAATTTGTAAAGGTGTGTCGGCTGCAATTACAAGTGGATAATGGATGTTACACGTGTAAATTTAACATGGGTGGGGTGGAGGAACTATGGGTATGCAATTATGGATCCAGGCGTGCCAGGTTTGGATGGGCCGGTTCTAATGGACCGCCTCGTGGAGGTCAGCTAGGTCATAATAGGTATATATGCATACTCACATGCAGACAAAAATATATGTTGAAGTACAAATTCTATAACACATGCATTCCATTTGTTGACATAAATAATAGGAATGTGCCCATACAAACATCGACAGTAGATGGAATAATAGGCTGTGCAGAAGGAGGACGGGTCGAATCACACTATCACATTCCAATTACCATCGGTAATCTATACATGAACATATAGCAACATCTGTCCGCTGTATAACATGCTGCATACCGATTACAAGATAACTGGAGTGAAGTGTCGGTGTTATAATGAATAAGGCACTAGTATGCTGGTGAAGCACATATAAACACCATTTTGCATGTGTAAGTGCGTATGAGCGGGGAATGTATTGACACACAGATGTACATATATATAATTTTATATACATATATATATATATATATATATATATATATATATATATACATATATATATATATATATATATATATATATATATATATATATATATATATATATTTATTTATTTTTATTTTATTTTACATTTGTTAACCGGGCTGGTCTAGCTGGATACATATCCGTTTTCAGTAGAGGCCCGAGGAGAAAAGCTCCAATACAAAATGGAAGTACATATTTAAGTTACAAGATTCAAAGTATTGTTACTAAAAAAAGAATATAGATTACATATGCAGGAATGAAAATTTACATAGGTGTTACATAAGACAAAAGGACAGACAGGAAGTTATACACAAAACATTGATTTCGTTAATAATACTGGAAAATAGACTGAAATCGGGATATTCCTTATTACTAAAAGGAAGAGATTTTAGAGATCTGCAGTTAGGAAATGGGCTAGGGATATGGGACTAGAAGTTATGAGATATGTAGTTAGTCAGGTTCTCGACATGGGCATGTCCATTGTGTGGAGATATTCTTTAAGGTTGAATTTGAACTGATTGAGCGTAGTAAGTCTAAGGTTGTTTGGCAGGAGTTCCACTGCTTCCCAATGGAATTGGCGTAAAGGGCATCCCCACCTGAGTTTTTTTGCTTTAATGGTTAGGATCTGGATGCTGTTTGATGATCGGAGACTGTTGAGGTTAGTATATGGAGTCAGAATTTTGCACAGTGAGGGAGTTCTATCAGGATGGTTGATTATTTTATAAGCTTCGGCGAGTTGGCTAAGTTTGAGGAGATTTGGCAGTTCCAACCAGCCAAGTTTTCTCAGGTTAAGGCAATATATATATAAATATATATATATATATATATATATATACACACACACACACACACACACACACACACACACACACACACACACACACACACACACACACACACACACACACACACACACACATATAAAACAGCAAGATATAAATATACATGCATGAATACATATGCAGATATATCTGTATATATTAATGTATATATATATATATATATATATATATATATATATATATATATATATATATATATATATATATGTTACAGTAAATATACACATGTATATACCTAGGTTATGTTACAGCAGTTACGGGTAACATATGTTTAGACCGGGCATATGTTGGTGGGAGGTCCAATCAACAAATGTCTACTTCCCACCCCCCCAGCTAGGCCGGTGAGACATACAGACACGCAATAAAGGTAAATACAACACTGCTTCCCAGACCAGAGGTAGGTTCATAGGTAGGTACTAGGCTATCAGCCCAAGGACCTATGTAGGCCTAGCCAACAAGGTTCCCTGACTTACGTCACCCAAGGAAGTTATTTTCCTGTGCCACTGTTGAGCAGAGACACAGAAGTGATCCCCGGGGTGTATTTCCTATTTCCATATCCAGCTAGTCCAAAATGTTCTCATTCTGTCCTCTCTCTATTACTCATATCACTTTCCTCCTAATATCTGTCTGCATCTGTACATATTATAACCCTCAAACTTGTCAGTGCTATAATGCAGCAAAAATATGAAAACATAACATGGACCCGCTACTCTAACTAAAGCTATGCACAGACGCATGCAGACACACACACACACACACTTTTTCTTGTTTCACTAGCTTAACCTGAAAATGGCCATGATGGATTACTGTTCTATCCCCCACCAAATGATAAAATCTAAGAATAAAAATAAAACACTTATCTAAGATTCAGAACTGGTGCTGCAAAAGAGAGAACATGCATGGAGTCACCAGTCACTTTTACACACAACACCTCTGTTACAGGTTTTCTATGCTGGTCACAGGGGACAGCAACACTGTCAGGCATCAGAATACAAACATGCAAAATTTTACTACAGAAGCCAGCAATGTAAGTTAGACATAACGTATTACTTTCCCCTATCATCAAGGGCTGTTGGTGTTAGGGTGCTGTGCAAGCATTAGAACGTGTGACATTAAAAGTGCTAACAAACAAAGGTAACAGTGTGCATAAAGCACTGAAAAAAGTAACAGATACACAGTGTGCTAGGAATATATAAACATAGTTTCTGAGCCGTTTATACAATATAATATAAAAAAATATTTTAAGAAACAGAACCTCAGAATGAATAATTCCCCCAATGCTTCCTCCACAGGCATCAAGTTTGTTAAGTTCTATATGCAAACTCTACAGATGTGTCAGTAAACTAGGAAGTGCTACCCTAACAACTGCAGTATCGCTTGCAAAGTAAGAAGCAAAGCTCTCAAGCCAAAAAGTAAACAAACAGGCCTGCATAACAGGGCAGGCCTAAGAAACATGTCCGTATCCGGGTTATTCCTCTTAAATAGTCCAGTACAGTCCCAATGAAGACTTCATTGCCTCATCCGTATCCCGCAAGGGAATTTCTATCGAACCACGGGACATGGTGCAGCTCGAATCCCCCTTCACGATAAGAACACAACCAAAGATATCTCCTGAAGCTAGATCTTCCCCACCAGCAGGAAACTACCAGTGGGAGAGATCTACAAGGTCTACACTTTAAACATAGACAGCGACGTCTCTTGTGGGCCACCAAAAATGTTGTCCTTCCAGCCAATGGGAGTAAACACTATTACGACCAGGATGTAGCTGTACATGGAACAGTAGGTTGTGCAATCCTGATAACACATAGGTTGACACAACGTATGACATGTGTCCCGACACGGGGAGAGTGGGCAGTGTGTAGGGGTGTGTTTATATCCCACCTGCGCCTACCTGAGCCCACAGGTAAGGATGAGTGCTGTAGAGTAGTGGCAGGTAGGGGAACTATGGGTATGCGATTATCGGCCTAGGTGTGCAGGTGTTGGCTGGCAGGCATGTATTAGGACCGCCCCATGGGTGTAAGTAATATTCCGATGTGGGTATAGCAGACGCCCATACCTCCCAAACCTTAAGGGCACATCTACTGGACAGTACGTAAACCATTGGGGGAACACATAGGGACCATATCATTGAACTGTCCCCGATTACCAGGGACATCCGTGATTACGAATCAGAATCTAACACAGTCCCAACTAAACCCTCCTAGAACTAGTGATATTAGGAGGAAAGATGGCAGAATACACGTAATGAATAATGACAACATGTAAGAGTCCTAAACAGCATGTACCTCAGACAATGTGTATGAATACATATGTGCTCTGTGTCCGTCAGTGTGTCAGGTTAATAGCACAAACCTTCTAAATGTGTCCCTGAGGTCATTATACAGTGTCCCTGATTCAGTGTTGATTCTTTCCCATTCATATGAGAGGTCTGATAGTGAGAGAAAGCGCATGTTCCGCCGACTACCTTAGAAAGTTGATAGAATAATAGGGTTGGGGTTACTACCTGTCCACCTTTGCGAGGGACACTCCCCTTTGGGCATTTGTGTCCTGCAAAATAACTGTAATTATGGCAAATGTCCTGTGATTTAGGGCAAAGATTACCTATATTGTCTGTAGTAGTTGCATAAAACAATTATGTTCACCTGAAACACATAAATGTTATAAGTAACACTATAAGCAACTATAATAATCCAAGAGTAACCTTTTATTTAGGCAAAACAGTGAAGTACTCCCCTTTCTACTGGCTGTGGGTATGTGTTGCCCTGCAAAGTCTGACATCTCTACATACAGGTCCTATAGGGTTGCCACCTTTCCAAATGGCCAAAGTGGGATATGTTCTGTAGAAATGTCAGACTTTCCAGGACAAAACATACCTACAGCCGTGCATAGTACAGGATTATACTTATTTGCACAAATAAAAGCTTAATCTAGTTACATTTGAACTGCTTATGCTACTTCACATAACATATAGAAGTTTCATATATAAAATAACTGTTTTATGCAATTATTAATGAAACGTAGAATATAATAATGTCCTGTAATCGGGACATTTGTGCAGTGTCCCTTGCAAAGTGGGACAGGTGGTAACCCTAAAGTCCCACCTTGGACAATTGAAAAGGTGGCAAACCTATAATAGGTATGCGGTAGCATGACTCAGCCGACGGATGTGGCTCCCACAACCCAACTACTTGTCCGTATTGGAAGAGTCTTGGTTCCCATGTATCAGCCAGACGGGAGCAGAGTGTATGCGGAACACACAAATATGATTAATTCACTGGACAGGCTGCTGATTCCATACAGTCGAATGCCATACCATCGCCTAATGGGCAGCCATTCCCGATACTGTAGTCAGGAGCGGCCTTAGGTCAACTGGTGCCCTAGGCAAAGGGCATAAAGGCACTCCCCACCACACCACCCAGTGCCCCCATCCTGGTCTGCCTACACCAAATAAATACAGGTAAAATGCCCCCACTAAAGCGGCACCCTGGGCGCCTGCTTAGTTGGCCTATGCCTAAGGCCGGCTATGACCGTAGACATGTAGTCCGATGTGATAGGCATCACAAGGTGGGAGCTTATGAGGAACACACAAATATGAATGATTCACCGGACAGGCTGCTGATTCTGTACAGTCAAATACCATGCCGTCGCCTAATAGGCATCCATTCCCGATACTGTATTCATGTAGTCCGATGTAATAGGCATCACAAGGTGGGAGCACATTGTATGAGGTACACACAAATATGATTGATTCACTGGACAGGCCGCTGATTCCGTACAGTCAAATGCGATGCCGTCGCCTAATGAGCAGCCAATCCCGATACTGTAGTCATGTAGTCTGATGTAAAAGGCATCACAAGGTAATATTGTGGTCCTCACTCACACCCAGGGGTGTAAGTGACAGATGCAAGCACCAGTGTTGGTACATTTGCAAGTGCGGGAGCAAGCGGGTGTAAGCGTGTTTGGTTAGCAGTATGCGAGTATTGCACTGGTTAAGCAATGTAGAGGCTAACCGAGCATAAGAGGCTGTAACCAGAGGTCAGCAGTGCCTAACACCGCGCAAACCCATGCACACCCGCTCCCAACTGCTTTAATGTGCCTTACTCCCTATGTATCCAATGGGCTTGTTCTGCCCTGTAATCAACTAAACGTCCTTTACAAGGGTCAGAACCAGGACCCTATGCACACAGCTAATGTGTATTACCAATACGCCATGGCAGATATACAGACAACGGACAGTACCACAAACATATCATACAGCGCAGTCATTCAACAGTATAGGAATGTATCCAATCACATAGATGTACATGTGAGTGTTTATGTAAAGCATATAGGTACATTAATATATAGAGATGTATCAGGAACATACCATGTGGCAACAAAGCATTACAAACGAATGAAACATGAAACACCAGTGACACCTGTATTATGTAGTGGTGTTGCTCTATGTGATCACAAGATGCCCTCAGACAGACATGTGTGAGTCATACATGCAAATAGTTGTACATTGGCCATATACATCACTCTGTGCATGTAATGTACATTAACACAACAGTACCTATCCAATCATTATGTGTGAACAGTACTCTTGCAAGGTGCTGTGTGCAACATCATCATCATGATAAAGGTAAATGTGATAACCATAGAGGGACTGGTAGTGTTTTGTGTACAATGGGGTCATCCTCCTCATGTGTACCTGGACCATGTAGGAGTGATGTGCATACCAGGATCGTGAGCCTGAGGGACAGGGGTGAGGATAACAGGAGTATGTAATGATGCATATTACAAGAGTTTCATGTGTCCAGTGGGCACATGTGTGTAATGGACAGCTATGTATGGGCCGAATGGCCTTATGTGTCCGTAGGTGAGGGTCAGATGTTGGGGAAGGAGTGTAGGTATGGCCATGGAGGATAGGTAGGATCACAGAAAAGACAGCATACAGGGTTGGTATATGACACATGTGGGGGGGATACACCCTGGATGGGGATGGGTCTTCAGCATTCAAAAGCCCATGGGAACAGTGGGATGGAGGTCCCCAGCCATGGGCAACTGCCACTGCACCTACACAACTGCAAAGGAGGCAGTGCTGGGGGCTGTCCAGGAGGGGCAGCATCACCCTGTAAATGTGGCACTCCGCCCTTGAACTGGCATATCTGGCTTTGTAACCCCTTAGGGAGCCACCAACGCAACACGTCCAGGACCGCATGACAGCAGATATGTACCTGTCTGGTCCCGCTCCCAAGGGGGACATGCTCCATCCTCAGTGGTGGTACCATCAGAAGGTGGTGCAGAGCCAACAGAGGTTAATTTCTATGGCTGGGCCCCAGATGTGCTAGTGCCCGGTGCCATGGTCAGCTGAAGTGGGACAGGAGGTTCTGCCAGGACCTCCCAACCCATTCAGCCTATGGTATTGTGTTTTAAACCCACATTTGGCTTAGTGATAGACAACAGCATACAGGATTACCTATGACAGTATGCATAGATATCACCAGCAACCCAACACAGCAGATGGTATACATTTGCAGAGGGAGCACAACACATGCATATATACCGCATGCCAACTGTACAATTTGTAGTAGACGTGTGACCGCAGCTATGAACAGTTGCCCATCATTGGCTTGTCACTGGGAATCCCACACAATATCAGTCATACCACAGTCTCATGTGACTCATGTCCAGTCAGGGATGCGATGGCAGTAACACATCCCTATCATCATGTACTGTCTGCAATCCTCATACTATGCTTCTGCTGTGCACAAATGTGTGTTCAGTGTGTAACACAGGAAACAAATGGTTGCTCACACTGACCAGTTCACAGATGGCCCTACAGATAGGGGTCCCTCATGAACAGAGTACTGTCATGTCTGTATTATAACATGCAGAATAGCCATTACCACACACATGTTAAACAGGCAGTAGTCTCAATGCAGCATAGCTGCACTTACATGCTGTAGTCATGTGTGGCACATCACCCTCCTGTCCTTAGGCTATTTCCCACTGTGGAAAATGATTGAGGTACATCCAGATATCATCTGTGATGCCGTGTCAGAACACCACATCCAGGTACCGCTCACAGGGACTGTCATGGCCAGATAACAACATGTTTCCCTAGATAGTGTACTGTGTTTATCATGCGGATGGCTATGGGAACACCATCACAGCTTTACCACATACAATCAGCTAGAGGAGGACTGCAATAGGTGCAGAGGCCATCACCTGACCATTTCCATCTCTTACAATACACATGCTGCTGTGCAGGTGTACACATTCACATCCACCAGAGAGTGTGTGGGCGGGACAGGCAATGTACACCAGGGAAGGGCTTGGAGACTTAACCATAAGCATCATCTGCCACACGTCGAATAGTACAGGGGTTAAATCCCTGACTACTCATTACTATTACATGTGCATGATGTTACTACATGTGCCACAAAGGCGACATGTTGCTGTGCTGTAAGAACATGTGTGTAGGTGAGTGAGTGCCATCTGCAACAGATATAGTAGACATACATTAGGTGTGGCACACATGTCAGTCCATGTGAACAGATGCCATTGTCACCACAACCACACTCTCTAATGGACATGCATTGACACCTTTTCCAGGGCCACAAATACACAACATAACTACTTAGTTTGCCACACTGCAGTAATGCACAGGACCACATGCACCACAGGAGATATCTGGACATTCTATGGGCTAGGGCATGTGAAAGTGCTTGAAAACTGTTGGTATGCCAATGAGGTTTATACTGGGAGTGACTGTGGTTGGGAGCATCACAACCCACAAGCAGACACAGGGTGCCAGTACTGGCATGCAGGTATGCAGTGCTCCATGGGTGTGTAGTGTTTGGCTGTGCAAGATGGCTGTACAAGGCTGGGTTAGGGGTAATCCTTGTCATTGCTTCACCCAACAATAGCGTGCAGTGCAGGGGTGTAGTGTCTGCAATGTCCCACATAGATGGGTACTGCATTATCTGGCCTGACATCCTGGTTACCAATGTGTAGGGCCATAGCTTTGCAATGCATGCCATGTCTGTGTTTGATAGTCTTTCACATAGACATTGTCTGGGATGTGCGTGCCCCACAATACTGTACAGTGACATGTACAGGTGTACCTGGTTTGGCAGACACATGTAGTGTACACAGCCTGTTATACCCCGATATGCCAATACTGGCCTGGTGTGGTGAAACCTGCTTATAGTGAGCAGGTCGGCCCTGCACCTACATGGATAGTATGATACAGGTATTCCATGGTGTCAGTGGCATGGGTCCATACAGGGCACATGTGTACAGCATTGTCTGGCCTTAGTGAATCACATTTGATGGCACCACATATGTTGCAGGCATTCAGTGTGGAACATAGTGAAGGCACAATGTCTGCATATATGTGCCTATTGTACCGCTGTACAGGGTGCCATGTCCTCTGCAGGCCACTGCATTCACACCATGCCTACTATCTGTCCTCAGTGTGCATGTTACTAGCAACATAGTGGGATATCCTAGGCAAGGTTGTTTGTGCATGGCACATGGGTGCGAGACATATACCGAGTACTAGTAGAGCAGCATACTTAGTTCACCAGGCCTTTTGCCAGATGTATGGGTATGGCTTGCCAACAGTGCCGGGGCTGACTGACAGCTGTACTCCTCGTCAGGTGGCCAATGTGTCATAAGATGGATACCATATAGGAAAACTACAAAACCCGCTACCAAACATGTCCAATGGTAAGACAATCACGGCCACCTCTACACAGGCTCTGACAGACAAACATACACTTGCCATGTCCTGTATACAAACCCCTACCGTATCACACTGCAGCAACATGCATTTAGGGCACACGCTACGGCAAATACTACAAAGCACTGTACTTGTCTCATGCAGGCAAACACACACACAGACACACACTTGGCATATCTGGGATTAGAACACTGACCTAGCTACATTACTACACTACGTCATTATGCAGTTACAGAATGTGCTACTGAGATTACTGGGACACAGCACTCCCAGAGGTGTATTTGTAGATGGGTGACATCATTGGCCTTGCTAAAGGTGGGTATAAGAAATGTATGGAGTGTGAGCAGTCTAAAAGCATTACTCAGTCCTCAGGCAGATGGACACACACATACACACACACACACACACACACACACACACACACACACACACACACGGCAAGTGTGGGACTAGAACACTGACCTAATTATCTTATTACAATACAGCATTACGCAGTTACAGAATGCGCTACTGAGATTACTGGGACGCAGCACTCCCAGAGGTGTATTTGTAGATGGGTGACATCATCGGCTTTGCTAAAGGTGGGTATAAGAAATGTATGGAGTGTGAGCAATCTAAAAGCATTACTCAGTCCTCAGACAAATGGGGACACAAACACATGGCAAGTGTGGGACTAGAACACCGACCTAACTACTTTATTACACTACAGCATTACACAGTTACAGAGTGTGCTACCGAGATTACTGGGACACAGCACTCCCAGAGGTGTATTTGTAGATGGGTGACATCATTGGCCTTGCTAACGGTGGGTATAAGAAATGTATGGAGTGTGATCAGTCTAAAAGCATTACTCAGTCCTCAGGCAAATGGGGACACACACATACACACACATGGCAAGTGTGGAACTAGAACACCGACCTAACTACTTTATTACACTACAGCATTATGCAGTTACAGAACACGCTACCGAGATTACTGGGACACAGCACTCCCAGAGGTATATTTGTAGATGGGTGACATCATCTGCCTTGCTAAAGGTGGGTATAAGAAATGTATGGAGTGTAAGCAGTCTAAAATCAATTTACAGTCCTCTGGCAAATGGGGACAGACATACACACACACAAAGACGCCAGTGGTGGGAACGGAACACCTGCCTATTTACAGATTACTATTACAATACTACATACTTACAAATCCTGCCACACAGACTACACATTTCAAGGCTGTCATTGTGACCTTCTGGGAATGTGGACATCAACAGGGATGCTGGCAGTTAAGATGTACATACCTGTGAACCTGTGTGTTTATGGCCATCTACACAAGGATATACTGGGCATGCTCATACTCCTAGTAGCATAGGGCTGACTGGGATGCACTCTGATGCTAAACACAGAAGGCCACAGTGGCCATGCTATTACAGGTAGGCATAAAGAACACATTGTAATGGGCTCTGGTGTTAGTAGTTGTCATTGTTAGCAGGAATGCTGCTCTACATATATTTGACACCGGTCTTCTACACAACATCTGCTGTCATTCTGGGATGACATGACTGACAGTAGGCAGGCCTTTGTCACATATCACATGCATCCATGATTCAAGGGAGTGGGGATATTACCCAAGTCACATCCGCCCACACAGTGCCATTCCAAGACAAATGTCCTAAACACAGGTTTACTCCCATACACCTACAGGACAGCTGCATTGTTTTCTTATGCTAACCAGTGCTAGATGTGTAGCATCCATGTTCACAGCTGGTCACTGTAGATCCAACAATGGGGTGTACTGACATCTGTGCAGTGAGGAACACCTGGCTGATGGCTCTGTAGTGCACATAGTACTACCACCATATACCTCAGAACCTACCACTACCACCATATACCTCAGAACCAGACATGTGGGCCATAACACAGGTAAGGACCACTCCAGGTGGTGTCCCCACATACATAAAGGCCACTCACATGTACTGACCAGTCCCCCCATGAAAGGCATCACAGATGCGTCATGTGCAGGACACAGTGTCACATGCTGCATTCTAGGATGTAAACCTCAGACACCACCATGCCCTCGTACCACCAACATGCATCCCTACATGTTGTAGGACATAGACGAGTACACCACCATGTCACCCTTGACCTGTGTACTGTACCAAGCTCTACATCAACTGTAAAGAGTACACATGTACTGACACAGTTGAATCATGTGTTATGCAATTCAGTGATACCACTGTCTGTAACCAGGTCAGCTGTACACATACCAGGGGCCCTCAGTACTTTCCACCATTAGCAGATGGCTGTAGCTGTACACCAGTACACACCCTCATGCATGGATATGGCATACATGTACCTGCCCTGGGTATGTACATGCCACACACACACACACACACACACACACACACACACACACACACACACACACACACACACACACACACACAAACACAACATACATGTAAATAGCATAGCTGTTGTTGTCCTTTGTGCAAACAGGTGGCTACAGCCATTACACACATGCACATGGCTGTTGAATGCTAACAGTACATAAGGTGTGATATCAGTGATGACAGAGGTAACATTCCCTCTATACCGGTCACCCATTACACCCATCATATCATACGACAGTCCATGTGTCATGTATGTCATTACACATGTCCACCAATTGCAATGCCTACAAATATGCCCAAATGTCAGGATTGTAGGAACTACACACCTGTACATGTAATGTTGTGCATCCAGATAACATGCATGTGTAGTTGCTGATGTATGCAGGTGACGTGTATCCTAGTACATAATGCAGTTGCAATGCAGCCTCAACATTGCCAACTGTATATGGTGATATGCTGAATGTACAGAAAGATGTACCTCAGGTATGGACAGATGTGTGGAAATAACTAAGTGGTGGGGCATCTTTGCAGATGGATGTTTGCTGTGGACAGCTCACAGGTGTGTCACAAGCGGTCCTACAATAACCTGTGTAACTGGTAAGCAATGGTTTCATTAATTGAAGGACATAACACACAACTTAGACAGCGGTCAGGGTGACAGCGAAGGTAAATCACTTGACACCTGTTAATAGTTAAGACGTCCCATGTGTATATATCAGCACTGTTGCCACAGCAAGCATCAGCGAAGGTAAATCACTTGACACCCGTTAATAGTTAAGACATCCTGTGTGCATATATCAGCACTGTTGCCACAGGAAGCATCAGTACAGTTTGTAACACGTGCAATACTGCTGTACATCTGTCATACATAACATGAGCTAGCCAGGTCTGAGATTCACAGTACTGGCATGTGTGGTTGCATGTGTGTCCATATATGTCACGTATTGTGGAGACTACATCTCAATTGGTACTCACTCTCCTGTACACTAGTGTACACATCTGTACAGACTGCAATGTAGAAAGCAGGACATAGGTAGGGGTGTGTATCTCACTCATGTGAGGTATCTGTATGTGAGTGACATAGGTATACTCAATACTGAATGCCACAGTGTCTGTATGTAGGGCTGACTGGTTCCTGGGGTGAGGATGTATATTACCCTATTGAACTGATAAGACCTCTCCCCCCATCCAGGCGATGCATTGTACTATCCGTGTTGATGTCCCTGATCTTAGGCCGTACTGACTACCTGTATATGTGTATTCTCTGTGGTGCATCATGTAGGTGCACATTATTGTAATGATGATTTGCACATAGGCAGGGATCTTCACCTCACCAGTAGCAACTGTGTGCGAGTGTGTGTTACTGTGTCAGTGAATCCGTGAGTGTGTGGGTGTGTTACTGTGTCACTGAATACATGTGTGTCAATACCTGAGTGTGTAGGTGCAGTTGCGTGTTGGCATCCTGTCATGGAAATGTGTATTACTGATTCCCAATGAGACATCACACTTCCCACTGGCCTCTACCCTTGTAATCAGCAAGACCACTCTCTTACCTCACCACTCCATGTAACATTACCTGTGATGTCACCCTTTATGGATGTCACATCTGTGGCCACAGTAGCTTAATACACAGCTATCATGCTCTTGGATTGGTAGACATGTTTGTAATGTGGGACATTCTCACTGGTATGTGGCAGCTACACAGTGCATGCTGGTATATTCATACATACCTGTGAGTAGTCCACATTGACATATGGGACACTAACTGCAAACAGTGACATCCACTGGCACGTGCAATTAGACCTGAAGGAGGACAGCAGAACATCATGACCAACATGCAGTTACTGTTGTTACACAAGACACTTACTGTTAAGAGTACGAAATGCATTGTACACCTGTAGTACATGGTATATCTGCTGCCTGTCAACAGTACTCAACAACTGTAAACTACACTTACTTTCCTAGTCTGTTCACCCTGTGCATCAGACCATATGAGTATGTCCCTGCACCGATTGTGTGGATGTCAGGGATGCGGCACAGGCATTATCATATGCACAGGGTGATAATGTTTGCCAGAGGCCTAGGCTGCATCATTGGATGACATCATGTGTGTGGGTTAGGGTCTTTGATCTAATTGGGCATGTGTGGATGTTATGCATGTGTGTGTTGTGGTGCCCTACATATATTTCCAGTGTGTGCGTGTATGTATGCACACAGTTCTGCCATGTGTCTGGCCTACACAGGGGTATTATTGACAGCTGCAGACTGTACAGGTGAGGTTTTACAGCTCACAGTGTCCAGCCATGAACATGTGACCTGTGCCTGCCAGGGGTTGCATGGGCACTACCAGGCAGAGGTGCAGATTGGGTACTGTCTGATGTCACTTGTCCACTGGAACTGTGTCCCTGTTGGGACTGTCCTGGGCCATGTGCACATGGCCTGCTGTGTCATGGTGAAGACAGCACAGCACCAGATGCACTACTGCTGCTACCGCCACTATGGGAGCGGACATGCAAGGTAGCTCGTATACGTAGACCTGAAACAGGTGATGTAGCAGGCCTACGTCCACATGCCGACGCCTCACTCCTACCAGATGTTCCAACACAGACAGCTCACACTCGTGGATTGTCATGCCATGGTCAAGGACTCCAACCATGTCACCCAACTGTCTATCCAAAGCTTCAGCAATCTGCTGTTGAGCATTTACCATTGCCTGGATGTTGTTGCTTAAAGAACAGACAGCAGCTCTCTGTAGCCTCTGATCTTCTCTGTTGTGCCATTCAGCACATGCATGTGCCTCCATTACAGCCTGAAACATGTGTCTGGTGACACCAGCTGCTGCACTTTGTCTTGCAGGAGCATGTTGGCCAGAGGTCCTCCTACATGCAGCACTAGCCACGTGCCTGTGTGGGGCACCACCAGTTGTTTGGCTGACACCATGGTGTGTAGGCACACCTTCCATAGCCCCCACACTTTCCTGTTCCAAGCTACCACGCGACAACTGTCCTTCCTCTATGGCCACTGGTGATGGGGTATGTGCAGGAATGGGATCTGTGTGCGGGGATGAGGGGGATACAGCTGGAATGGCAACCAATGGCACAGTTTCAGCCCCTGACAATTCTGCCTGTGACTCAATCATACGTTCATCATCACTGCTAGAGTCTGTGGGGACACTAGCATCAGATGTACCACAGGAGGGCAATACACCTACATCACCTGTGAGAGCAGACAAGAACTGTACATTACAATCTATACAATAGACACACACACATGTGATATGACAGAAGGCATGCAACATGCATGTGATACGGCAGACGGCATGCAGCACAGACAATAATAGTAGTAGTTATCATACATCCCTGGGTTGCACACTACAGCATGCATGTGTCATAGCAGACAGCATGCAAATTACACAATCATAGTAGTAGTTAGCATATATCCCTGTGTTACACCATGTAGACCAGCACAGGTTAACAGTACACCTGCCTGATGTGTGGCATATGACCTTGACAACCGCATGTAGTATGACATGTAATCTGCTGACATGTGCAATGACATGCATACATGTTTAACACAATGGTGTCCTGTCAAATATACAGTGGGGCAATGGTGTCCCAATGTAGTGTTGTCTGTCCCCCCTACAGATATACTGCACATTTAACTGATGTGCATGGCCATTGCAGGGAATCATGAGGCATCTCTATTGCTATACAGTGTGAGTTACAGACACAATTCATAGCCATGACTGTGTTCAGATACAATACATATATACTGTGGAATGTGACCCATGTCACTGAGGTGTATACACACTAAACCATGATGTGGAAGTTGTGACACAGGTCACTGATGGGTATACAGATGACACCCCTGCACATCTGCAACCATATTGCTGCTGCCTGGCAACTATGGCCAGACATGGTGAACACGTTGGTACACCATGTCCCACATGACATCTGTGTACCACACACACACACACACACACACACACACACACACACACACACACACACACACACACACACACACACACACACACACACACACACACACACACACACACACACATGAGGAGCAAGTATGACATTGATGTCCGACACTAGCAAGGGGAATGTACTGTATCTGTGGGCTGATGTGGATACTGTACAGGTGACTGCTGTCATGTCGTGACACCCTCAAGATGTTCAACACATCTTACATGGTGGATTGATGTTACACCTACACAAGATGTGCACAGGCCTGTTGGATGTCTAGTGTTCCACATCTACAATATGACCATTACACAAAGGCCATAGTTGGACCATGTGTAGCCATTGTACGACAGGGTGTACATACAAGCACATCCCGTCTATTGTCTGTGTTGCTCCATGTCTCTGGCCATCCTCCATGGCCATGTGTGTACATGTGTTGGCCAAATTATTGTGAAGGGCATCTATTTCACATGTCTGTGTTGTCCCATATGACATATATGCTCCACTGACGACAGAGTTATGCAGATAAAGGGTAGTATGTAGGATATGTTTTCAGGTTAGGTAGGCAGTGTTGCAGTCAGGCCACTAGATGTCATGGACATGTCAAAATAGCACATCACATTGTGTGACATTCATAGCAGGGCTATGATCCACACCAGTAAATCCTGTGGGCTGGCCATACTCCAGCCCACTGTGTAGTACTGTTTGTATTCACCACATGTGTAGTTCTGCTCTGTAGTACATGTCCCTACAGTGAACAGCACCTCCACCATTGTATGCACAGCTGTCCACACATCTGGCAATGACAGTTTGTGAGGATTCATGTCTGTGAGATGATTCACATAGTTTGCAAGTGTTGCACATGGGTAGTCATTGTGATGCATGGCAGGTCAGACCTGTATATTGTGACAGGACCATACATTATGTGTACATGTTGTAAATGGCCACATGGCAGATAGATTTGTGCATTACGATTCCTGATAAATAATAACAGTCTCACCTGCAAAGGGCTGCTGTCACAGTGGAATGCTAGAGGTACCTAAATAGGAGTAACACAGCAGTATGAGCATAATCCACGCCTGTATAATGGTGACAGGGTGCAATGTGCATAACACATACACCAGTACATTAGACTATACTATGGTGTATGCACATGTGCATACACAGAGTAGCATACTATAGTATGTGGCATGTGTGTATGCATGCCTTGCATATGATGTTACATTACATATTGTACAGTGACACATGCAACTATATGGAATATAGTTGTTATAGGTGCAGTACTGACTTACCAGACAACTCCAGGCTCAGTGGTTGAGAGACACTCACCTCCACAATATCGGCTAAGGCTTGTGGATGTGGTTCTGCAGGTGTTCCCAGATTCGCCAGTAGCTCCTCGTACGTGTGAGTGGGGGCTGGGTTGGTGGTCCACCACCTGTTGCACCTTGTTCCCTGGCAATTGCATTCGCACACTGTTTCACCTGTCTAATGAGGTCTGTACAGTGTCTGCGCACCTGCTGGTATGTTAGGCTGTGGCCACCAACATCATTAACCCTCCTGCGAAGTTCCATCCACAAGGCATCCCACTGCTGTGCATCCTGTGGCACATGGCTGAACAGGATATCATGATTGTCGAGTAGGTATGGGATGAGGGCCGCATCCTCCGAGCGAGTAAAAGGGGGTAGCCTTGCACACAGCATACCTGGAAGACATAATGATGGAGACAGGTCACAGTAACTCACAGAGACATACAGAGCTACAGCTGAACATACATGTGCATTGCATTTATTAAGTTTAAATAGTTGTATTTGCAAACCTACATGACACTGACGTGTTTGTGTCACACACATGTGACACTCAATGTTGAGTGGATATTATCACCATATATGTGTGTGTGTGTCACCTGATTACTTTGCTCATACTCCATGTGGATGCTGTCTTGATGTGGGCATGTCTGTTTGCCTGTACTGGTGTTCCTACCTATCAGCACATGGCTGGATGTGTCCACATTAATGCAGTCAACCTTGATGCTGTGTATATGTCACATATAAGGACTTACACTGCCTTAACAGACATGACCTGTGACCCTGCAGACTTGCTCACATAAGGTTTTACATGTATGTGTTCTGCCATATACATCTACATGGCACTGTACAGCAATTCAACATCCTGCCAAGTATCACCAGTGTTGCACATGTGATACACATGGGACACTGGCTAGCCAGATGGTATTTGCAGGGATGGATATCAACTATAGCATGTACAGTCAAAGTCAACTAGTGGGCTATATGCTATGGGCCATGTATGAATCTATAATGAAAGGTTACCTGGCAGTAGCCGTCAGGCAGGTCTGTGGGGCCAGGTGGAGCAGTGCCACATTACTGATCCACAGGGTTAATGATACATTTACCATGCAGTCATCACACCATGTCTGAGAGGGGAGTGATGTGCAGCTTTGACAGACAGGAATGCATAGTATGGCAGGACTATGTACAGTGAATGGGACAAGGATCTGTCCAGCATGTGAAAGGTGGATGTCCATGAAGTATGTGTTCAAGATCAGGATGAGTACATGTAGCATGTCCAGCATCACTAGGTTGGACATGGATTTATTCAGGGTATGCATCATGCTACATAGTAGAGATGGGGAATGGGAAGGCTAGTGTAGGCCATCTGCACATGACCAATACCCCTTAAAGGAAATATGTGATCTGATATAGGTCACTTGAGTGTTGTGTATGGCTGGACAATGATTTCTAAATTCATGGATGGCACCCTGTCATTATTAGGGTTGCCACATATGACTACCTGACAGGTGTGGTGACGTAGCTATCACAGGAAAGACAACTGCCCAGCTGCATCCCTTACACACATGTCCATTATGTTGACCGCTGCCTAGGTGGTAGTTCATGGGTACAGGGTTATTAACATAGGGGTGACAATGCAATATGTAGCTGTCAAATTGTGGCCATATGTCACACACACCTCACCCACAAAGCCCCTCCTGTATGTTGTCCACAACACTCCTGAGTCAGCTATTGCTACTAGGTCATAGTTATTTGCATACTTCAATAGGCAGATGCCTTCTGTTTGTCTGTGAGGTATGGACTACAATGAGGGGGAATAAAATTAATTAACCCTGACATACTGTAACTGCCACTGATGTGATGAGCATGTATTATTCAGACACCTTCTGTAGTGTTGGTTCTGCCAGCAGTCCCATTGCAAAACACTCATGTGACATAGGAATGTACATCTAGTATACCGAGTGTAGGTGGTACACAGTATGGGTGATGATGTCCTATGACCTGGCAAGGTTATGTTATGCAGTGTGACATCAACCTTCCTGTCATCTACATCTGTACTGCTGACATCAATTATTTGATCAAGGTTCATGACCTTCCAGACAAGACTCAGCAGGGTAGTAGTGCAGTACTTCCCATTATCTGTGGTGTCTCCCCCTTTGTGGGTTGTGATACCTGTTGGTGTGCACCATTCAGTGTGTACACAACCTGACATGGAGCTATGTTTTACATGATGTGTACCTGTCTATCTGATGAATCTGGACATCTTGAGACAATGTACACATGGCCTCATGTACACAGACAAGCCTCTCCGCCTACCACCCAACACTACAACCTGTGAGAGATGCACTCATCTAGCCAAACTGGAGGTAAAGCTCTCTCCAACCATGCCTGACCCTGACAGTTATGTGGAGAAGGTAAACATTCGCACCACACCACACTCATCACATAGTCTCACTGAATCTACCCCACCATTAACTGGGAAAACTACTCGTGTGCCAACTCATTAGCTCAATGCTTTCTGGAATTCATAAACACCAATTCCTTGAATCAACATATTCACACACCCACCAGGGGCAACAATATCCTAGACCTAGGCATTACCAACATGAGTGACTGGTGCTCCACACGTGAAGTCAACTCCTCGCTGGTCCAATCCAACCATGAGCTGAACACCGTTGATATCCACATCCCGCCCCCACCCCCCCATTAAGGGAACCACAGTATAATATGTCTACAAAGGCAACTGCATGCTTCTTAAGACAGATGTGGTGAACGTCATGACACCCATGCAGATGGACAATACTGTTACAACTGCTGAATCCTACACAAATGCACTCTATAAGCACCTACACGAGTGCATGGCTTGTGCTATTCCAAACAGAACCAAGACGCTATAGTCCTAATTAAGGAAACCAATCTGGTGGTCCCCTGCCATAAACAAACTGTACTACAGGAGGAAGATGCTGTTGCAAACGGGAGTACAATCCCATGCATGGAGGAGCTCCCTGGTCAGCCTCAGTAAGAAGGTGAGAACCCTTATAAGATCCTTCAAAGCTAGCTACAAAAACTAAACCACCACTAATTCCAACAACAACCACAAGGCATTCTATAGCTTTGTCACATAACTCAATGTCAACAACCAGATCTGCTCTGAGTTAAAGCACAAAGGCACAAACATTACAAAACCAACTGATATTGGCAACATCCTGGCAAATAGGTTCAGTGCTACCTTTCCTCCCTCCCTCTCAAAGCTGCACATTCTAAAGCCAATATCACAGCATCCATGGGACTGGACAACATCCCAGGCTGCATTTTACATGAACTTCAGAACGTACTGGCTCCCCACCTACGCACCATGTTCAATAATAGCCTCATATCAGGCATAGTGCCCCCTGAATGGTGCACAGCAGCAGTTATCCCACTCCACAAAGGTGGTGCCACAACAGATCATGGGACCTATTGCCCTATAGGCCTGACTAGCCTGGTCTGCAAGGCTATGGTGCACATCATGGATCTCAGTCACAGAGACATTGGGTACCCCCAATCTTTGACCCCTCCCAGTTTGGCATTGTTAAGGGCAGACCATGCCTCCTAAACTTGGTGGACTGCTTAGAGAAAGTTACCAAGGCATTAGATGAGGGTAAGGAGGTCCATGCAGCCTACCTAGATCTCTCATAGGCTTTCAACACCATTCCTCCTTCTGGTATTATCAACATACACATCCGCCTGAACATTAACCCCTACGTCATGTGATGGTTTTTAAAGTGGTTTACGGACAGAACCCACATAGTGGGAGTTACATACCGTAGGTCTGACTGTATACCAGTTACAAGTGGCATCCCCCAGGGCTCAGTCCTAGGATCCCTCATGTTCGGTATATACTTCTCTGATGTACAGACAAGCACAGGAGGGCTTTGGCTGAAAAGGTTTGCAGACGACTGCAAACTAGGGGACATAATTGTTTCCCCAGCTGTTACAGACACCCTCTGGAAGGGTCGCACTGAGATGGATACCTGGTGTCAATATCATGGCGTCAAGCTGAATGCCTAAAAGTGCATAGTCATCCCCTTTGGATATAACTAATAACCCGCAGACTACCACAAAGATGCTAGTCCCCTACATACAGAAAAGGTAATAAGGGATCCAGGAACCGAAGTAGATGGCAATCTCTCCTTCAATACCCATAATGACAAGGTGGTTAGAATATCCTTCTACATAGCCGCCCTAATCTCTAATGGGTTTGCATCCATTTCAAAGGAGGCCATTGTGACTCTCTACTCATGACTTATTAGACCCATTAAAGGATACAACACCCCATTTGGGATATACCTTACAAGACAACTGCAACAGCTGGAAAGACCACAACAGTACCACACCAAGAGGATTACTGACCTCAAACAGATGACCTATGCAGCCCAACCTAAGAAACTCCAGCTGTACTCCGTTGCATACCGCATACTCACAGGTGATCTCTGATTGACATACAAGGCCCATGTCCAACCCTGTATTGCTGGATATGCTCCACCTAAACAGAGGCCCCTGAGAGCCACATGCTCTAGGGATATACACCTAACCACAATGATGACCAGGACATGCTGGATGGATAGATTCCTGACCCGGACACTCCCTATGCTTTGGAACATGATTCCAATGTACATCAGGCAGGGCCCCTCACTAGCACTCTTCAAGGGAAACCTTGACGTGTGGATGCGAGACAGACATGTACCCCAGGGATCACTGCAGTGGCTCTGCTGGACAGAGGCACAGGGAACTAATGGCTCTGCCATTCACTGGCATGGGGAACCAACCTATGGGGGTGGTGAAAGCCAACACACTCTAGCTAGGCTTATAAATACCCTTGTAAGACAGTCTAGTACCTACCTTTGCACATATTACATGTCTTATGTGCATGGATAGTTAACTAGCTCTTCCATTTTACTTTGCTATCATGCTGATAAACTGTCGAGTGACTAAAATACATATGTATCCTGTTATTGTGTATTGTAAATGCCAATAGACATAATTAATGTTTGCCTAACATAACAGTAATGCTATGTAGCTTGTAATACATATCTGCCTACAATACTGTACATTACACATTTATTGGCACAATACCCCACAATGCAAATCATAATTGCACAGTGGCCCAACCTTCGACATGTTATTCTCAGTAATACACCCATACATATGGCTACCATTACAATATATCAACATATACTATCCCCTGTTATAGCACATACTTGTTGGACCAGCTCTGCCACTGACAGCGGCTGGTGATGAGAGGAGTATTTCTGTTCAAAGCCCTTATATAGCATCCCTTGTGGTGTATGCAGTGTTTGCCTTGTGACCTACAACAGTACACACAAATACTACAAGCATTACTATGCTCAACAATACATCACTACAAGATAATTGTTTCCACTATATGGATTGCTTGCACTTTAAATACTACAGAAAGGTACTAAATACACAGACATAATGACTGTTCTACATACCTTATTAGTAACCCAAGGTGTCATTAACTGTTTATTCAATCCTTTTCAGTTTGTGTTTCAATGTTCTTTGTAACGTTCCACTGGTATATACGGATGGTTTGAATGTGTGATAACCCATCCTTTTCTAGTTAAATATCAGTAACATGTGGTATCCTGACCACCAATTGGTGTTCCAAAGTAGTTAATTAGATGCACATCAGCTGTGCAGCTACTCCATTAGCCAATACCATGGCAACAGTGGTGTATAACTGAGTACCCCTTTTCAGCATTGTCCGTTTGCCTTACTTTTGAGGAAGATGGCCTGGATGTGTTGTTTGTGATATATTTCAACAGCTATATGGAGACACACAGAGATATATTAGCTTCATGACTCCCATGGATTGTGTGTAATGGCTAGACAACTTTGTTCTACATGTGAGTACAGCTATTATATTTCAGAACATTGCTACTTATGCAGGGTTTGTTTGTACCTGATACTTCTGCAGATGTTTAAGTCTGGCATGGATGTTTTGGCAGCTCAAGGCTGTATGGCTATGCATGAACTGTTATGTGGTTTACAGTGTGCTCACCAGACATCCTTGATTTGGTGTACAAGTATAGCATTCTGTGCTGTTACTCAGTAATTGCTAACACATCCCGGTGTACACACAACCCTCTGAAACGGGATTAGTGCAAACAAACCCTGTAACATCAGCAGCTGTTCCATTGTATAACAGCAGCTATTTCACATAGGGCCATGTTAGTGTGTCTCTGACAAGGTATGTTAAGGCTTTTGCAGATGTCATACAGTGATTGAATGATTTGTGATGTTATTACAGTTTGTATTGTAATTTGTTTGGGTGTGGGGGTGATGTTGGTGGGTGTGCATATCAGATGCAGGTATGTAGGAACTACTTTTATACATAATTGATATGTGCATGAGAGTTCCTTCCCTATTTGAACTCCTATCCTTTAGTGGACTAATACAATGGTAATTGCAGGCTGATTCATTAAGGCAGTTATGTGGTTCCTGTATAGCATACAGGTGATGTTAGTCCTTGAATCCCTTCAGTAATACATCTGAATGTAATAAAGTGTTGCTACATGAAAGCTGTGTATTTCTGTCATAGGTATTTGCAGTCATCGCATTTGTGTTGGTGACTGACCCTCTTTGGCTAGGGTTGCCACCTTTTCATATGGCCATAGTGGGACATTTTCGGGACACACATCAGAATTTACAGGCTGACACAAACCCACTGTCAATACAAGGGATAGAACTTTCCTTTCTTGCCTAAATATAAGCTTATTCTTGTAGCAGTTTAGTTGCTTATCCTATTTCTTGTAACATGTAGGTATTTTAGATACAGAAATAACTATTGTATGCAACTATTACAGTACATATGGGACATAATTATGTCCTACAGTCCCAGGACATTTGCCACATTTAATATATTTAATATATTTGGTCAGGACACAACCGCCCAAAGAGGGACTGTCCCTCGCAAAGTAGGACAGGTGGTAACACTATCATTGGCTCATGTCCATAGCACATATTTGTAATAGTGTATAGGCATATACTCTCTATATCCTTTGTTCATAAAGGTTGGTAGTGGTGGAATGTGTGATTGCTATGATCCATGTTATATACATATATGAACACTTCAACCGCTGTATACGGGATACCTACAGAATCCCGAAACCACAGAGTTCCGACGCAGACAGTACTGGGCCCAGACTCCCATACCCCACATTACCAGCAGCGACAGTAACTTGCGAAAGTAACATGAACATGGAACACACACAGACACACTGCTACCCACCACATCCAAACAAACCATCCTACACTACATATGAGCAGGTGGCCAAGTCCCCCTACACCCCCCCCCGTAGGTGTCTGTGCCCCCCACACCCCCCACTTTAATATTCTACCTCCTAGATTGCGCAAACAGATGCACACAGCTAACCCACACCCACACATTACAGTCCCTCAGGAACACACACCACACCCAGTACACATACTTACACATACTACAGCCCTAAGAAACACACTTACACACAGTAACCTACCTGAACCGCAACACCAGAAGCACTGACTAACTGTCCCTTAACATCGTGATTTTACACCTCGCGCATCTGGTGTTTCGATACTGTGTTCTTTCAGACCTTAAGCCTTGTGATTACACGCATCGGTATGTAAAGCAGTCGGTATGTGGTAGGTATCCCATTTAGATGTACCTCCATGGTTATGTAGATGTTGTTAACCTAGCTATATATCTACATATATATGTATATCCCCATATATCGACATATATATATCTCTCTCTCTCCCTCTCTCTCTCTCTCTCTCTCTACATATATATATATATATATATATATAAAACATACACCTTCCATTGGGTACATGCCGGTTTGTCCTATTTCAACACATTCCTACCTTTTGTGTTTTATCCTGTCAGTATACACGACTGCCATTGGTACATCTCAGGTAGCTTAGTGGTATGTTATTGTGATGATTGTGTACATGGTTGCGTGTTCTAATCCTGGCAGTGATATCTTACCTCTCAGAGCAGGCACTGGTAGTGCAGGGGTGATAAACGCACATTTCAGCGGTTGTGTATTCCACATGTTTATTATTCTGTGGAGAACTACCTATATATGCAAACTGTGTTTAAGTTATACTATGTAACATATAAACATCTGTGAAGATTCCTGTCAGGGATACTCCCCATTATTTGGAACTACATCCCCGATTACATTATACAAAACCCCTCACTAACACTCCAGGGAATCCTTGCAGAGTGGGTGGGGAAAAGTGGATACACCACAGGGATCCCGCAATTGGCTCTGCTCCACAGAGGGACAATTAGTTATTCGATGGTGTGTTGACAGCAGACACTTTTTGCCTATGCTTATGAGTAGCCTTGGCAGTTGAGCATGTACCTACCTATGTATCTATTAACCTCTACATACAGTATGGACACATGCTGATAGCTTAATTTACTGTTCAGGCATTGACTTACCTTGTGCCAATGATGGTTGTGTGTACAATAGCTGAGAGCTACCTATGTAGGATGCACACAGTAGATCACCTATACATGACAATTTACATGTGGTCGTGTGTGTGTGCCATCCATGTTTGCTGTATGTGCAGGTGGAGAAGGGTGTCAGTCCATGAGTGCCTACACTGTCAGTGTGTGTGCTATATGTTCCCTCTTTGCAAAGGCATGGGCATACTGGGTACACCTCCATCTGCCTACTGGGGCTAGCACAGGGTGTTCGTGGTCTGAGTCCCTCTGTGCCTGTGGGTCCCTTGGCAATGGTAATGAGCTGTGAGGGCCTTCACCATTCTGTCACTGCTGCAGCTGTTTCCGCAGGATCATATTGTGTAGCATGGCACATACTATGAAGATGTGGGCCCACATGCCTGGGGAGTACTGCATGGCTCCACCAGATATATCCAAGCAAAGGAACCATGATTTCAGCATCCCAAACACGTGCTCTATGATGATTCTGGTTTCTGCGTGTGCCTCATTATGGCATTCTTGCATGGCTGCGTGTGCATTTCTGGTGAGAGTCATCATCCACGGTTCCAGTGCATAGCCAGCATCCCACACCAGGTGGCCATATGGGATGTCCCCCCTGGCAAATACCTGATACAGCTGTGAGGCATGCCAGATGTGGGAGTTGTGATAGCTTCCAGGGCTGCCAGCACACACATCCATGATAATGCCCTGGGCATTGCACATGACCTGGCAGTTGATGGAGGGGAATCCCTTGGGGTTTATGTGGTGCCTACCCTGCTCACTGGGTGGTGACTTGATGTGTATGTTCATGCAGTCTATTGCACCCAGTACCTCCGGCTAGTCTGCCACACAGTAGAAGAGACGCATATTGCTGGCCAACTCCTCCTGCATTCGGGGGAAGTATATGTACTCATTGGCATGTGGTAACATGGCATCCAGGAACTGGTGGAGTACCCTGGATGCTGATGCCTGTGAGATCCCCATGATATCCCCAGTTGGCCTTTGGAAGGTACCTGTGGCTAGTATTCTCAAGCTTGCATATACCTTTGTGTCCACTGGGATGGGTTTCCCTCTGTTACTTCTGGCTCTGAGGTGTGGCCGGCACAGCTCAACAAGTTGATGTATGATGTCCCTGTCCACCCTGTAACGCTCTACTATCTCCGGATCATGTAGCCCCTGGTAGGTTATCCTGGGTCTGAACACTCTTCTCCTCCTCCGGTGCCTGAGATGGTTGTCAGCATCATCCTCCACACCACTGTCAGTCTCCAACACATGCTGGTGAATCAAAGCTATGGTGGCCCCTAACATGTACATATTAAAAGTTCCCTGTCTGTATACACCAATGGTGCAGAGTGTCTGGGAATACACAAGTGTGTGTGTGGAGCTTTCACACCTTATACTATTGTGCAATGGATGATGCTGGTGTAATTGGGTGTGTTTGTGCTATTCCAGCTGCAAGGTATCTTAATTATTGGTTTTACAGCAGGTTCTGCTATTGTGGGCCCTTTGGTGTTGACTTACACTTGGCTGCCATGATTCATCTATTGCCCTTTACTTCAATTTTCAACCCGATTCCCCGACCATTGTCAGGCATGCATCCAGCTGCCGGCTTTCTTGTTTTGTACTTTCACAACCCAGGATTGTGTTGGGAAAGTGTTATGTAGCTGATCTACTGCAAGTTTGCTTTGTTCTGCTGTGACAGTTCTCTTTTCTTTGCTGTATGGCACCTCCCCTTTCCTGTTCTGAAAGTAGCTGCTAGCAGCCTTGTTAGCTATTGTCTATGGCCCACTGTGAGTTCCTAGGTGTTAATTACTCATTTGTACTCCAATTACCATGCTGCAGCATTTCCTTATTGTCTTCCCATATCCTTCCTATTTCAGCTCTGGTGCATGACACGTACAGCCGTTTACCGGGTTTCATGCGCGTTTTCATCCACGTTCACATGAACTTTCAGTTACCTTGTGTGCTCTCAGCTAAGCAAAGCTATGGCTACTTCCACACCCCTATCCTGCGGCTTTGCTTAGCAACAGGCAACACGGATTAGCAATGATCCAATGTGCTTACAGGTACGGTGGCGCGCCCCTCTCTTGATGTCATGTTTACCTCCAGGCCACTCCTCGGTGTTGTACCGCTACACCAGCGGGGCATTTGCGATTCAGTATTACTTGACTCATTTGCATGGCATTGACTGCTAATTCCTAGTTTCTGCATGGAACACTGTCACAGACCCTTAGCAACTCTTGTGCCATGGTTGTGGTGTAGCATGCATGCCATTGACTATTATGGGGATATCATGAATCGTGTTACATTGCAGTTTTATGACATCTATATATATTTTTCTTGTAATCTCGTTTGCACACAGATGCACTGCGGTTTTACTTTGCATTAGTGTGGCCATGACATTAAATGTTATTTTTTATATGTTGTGCATGTTTTTTTTTATGCTATTGGCTATATATTTAGCCATTGGCATATATTAACATTATAATACATAAGTTTGGTCCACTTTCATGGCTCTGATTTTATGTTTGACAAAATGTAAACCATTTTTTTGGTTTACATTTCTATATGCTTACACTACGCCTGCACCACTTCATGAATCGCTATATATCTTCATTTGCATGCTACACTGCTGCGCATGGGGTAATTAGCATACATGCACCAGGAGCTGTGCAGCTCTGGCGTACACTTGTAGCGCATGTGGAAACAGCTCGTACCTGAATCGTTCGGCGGCCATATTTGGCATTAGATCGCCGATGCTACTCCGGCACCTGGCGCAAGCTTTATGAATCCCGGGGATTCTTTAATGAGTTATGGACTTTGGGCAAACTATAAACTGTAAAACACAGGTTTCTACCAATTGATTGGTTGTTAATAAAGCGAAGATAGATCTAAACATCTTTTTAACACAATTTGATGCTCATTAGTAAATTTGTAGTCAGATTATCATTCATTATTTATATGTAAAAGTACAGGATAATTCAGTATAACAAATATCTCTATATTGTTTAGGTGTCATCAGAATAACATTGTCTACTTTATCAGCAGCCTTTAAATTAAGCTCATTATGTTTGCATGCATTTTCTGGTTTTCTTAGTGCATACCATTTCTGTTTAGTCAACTTATACCTGCATCCTTTAATTTATGTAAATAGATTGTTATACTTTAGAATCCTATGCCTTCTAGGGGCCTACAGGACCTCAGACCCCCTGCTTAATTCCGTTATTTCCTCCACAGTTTTTACAATACTTTCTTGGCCAGTTAGTATATTGAAATGATTGTGTAAAAAGCTAAGGAGCAACACAAAAGGAGAGATTCGTTAACAGCTACATGATAGTGCTTTATTTGGTATTTATTAACTGGCTCTGCATAATGTGTAGAGCTGCCAAACACAAGACAAATGGCTAGGGTTGCCAGCTGTCCAGTTTTTGACCGAACTGTCCGGTTTTCAGACAAATTGTCCAGTTAAAAAATTTCATCAAAACCATGAAGTCCGTTTTTTTTTTTGTGCCACCAGAGGAGAGGAGAAAGTAAATGTATCCAGCTCGAACGGGAGCGGTACGATACACTACTAGCTACTACACAACAATGAAATGCTTTTAACTTCAGTATTCCTGGTAGCTACATAGTTTAGACAGTACATACATTAACTTAAGTGGCAGTGATGTAATACAAATGGACAAATTTTATTTTCTGCTATACGGATTGTAGAGATATCACTGGAAGGCAGTACTCCACAGTGGGAAAACGGTATTTTTTTAGCTATCATTATCCTACCAACTACCAAGCAGTGACAAAAGAAATCTTATAGCAAGATTTAAAATGCTTAAGCACTCTGCCAACATTGCCCAGTGTTGCATTGTAGTACACTCAGACTGATTTTAGAACTTCACCATGCAGTGTAATACTGCTAGCAATTAACACGCCCTGATTTGTATTATCCTCATCTACTATGTTGAACCGTATTCCATGAAACAAATTGTGCATCTTGCTTTTTGGGCACTTGCAGTTACCCAACATTGTTTTGCTTTTACTTGATTCTGTCGCAAGGGACCACATTGAAAAATAAAACTACCTCTTTGCCATGTTCAGAAAATGGCAAGTGTGCTAGCTGCATGTGATTTCTTTTCCTACGTGCATCTTTCTTAGATCTAGAGGCTTAAGTCATCTTTCATTCAGTCTTATTGCCATTTTACAACTGCATAGCGGCGGTCCAGTCTGCATCTTCGTAAACTTGTATTAGAGCGCATTGTTGTAGGAAGTTACCTGTTTTAACCTGCAACTTTGGCGTGATATAGAAAAACATTAATGAAACTCTTTAAAGTATGTGTGCTTTTCTGCGATTATGACGTATACTTTGAAAGTAACATAAAACATAAGTCACCTGTTAGAAATCCATTCATCCACAACCCCTTTATCCCATTTTTTGCATATGTGACATGTAAAGAAAGAGTGGGAGGTCAGTCGGACCCAGTACAAGATCTTAAGTACTAGCATCTGAAATATCACACTAGGGGCAGTAACACTTAGCTCAATTGACCCCCACCCAATACAGGCGCAGCCAAGGACTGAAACTTCCCAATCCGAAGTACGAAACGGAAAATATGTTGCATCTTAACAACTGAGTACCTGTCCCACGCCCCAGTACAAACAGTATTTGACAGAACTTTCAAAATGCAAGGTAATGTTAAGATCATCATTTCTGAATGAGCAGTAAAGTGATGTTATTGACTTAAACGATCTTATGGGGTAAATCAAAACTTACAATTTTTAATAGCAAAGATAACTGCTTGCATTTTTTTTGGATTTTTTTAATCAGATTTACCACCATGTGCACAGGCTGCTAGCTCTTGACCTTTTATCTCCATGGATCATCCATAATTAGGTTTAGGAACATAGAAAATAAATAACTGGAGAAAAACGCACCATATTGACACTTTTCATCAATACTGGTACTTACATCTGCAGCAGCCTAGCAGTGCAATTAGTGCCGCCTATGTTCTATTTTCCCCTTTAAGTACGGCTTAAGTCATCAAAGTGGGTGGTCCCATCAGCTGATGTCACTGTGATGCCACAAAATAGGTGGGGCATGGGCGGGAGAGGGGGTGGGAATGGGTGGAGTTATATGTGATGCGAGGGGGCGTGACTTTAGTCCGGTTTTAGCCGCAAAGAAACCTGGCAACCCTACAAATGGCAGAATATGAAAATGAAAGTATAAACAGAGGAAGTGCATACTAATTAACCAATCCAACATGGTGGAGCTATTCAGGAAGGTATAAAGCAATCACGTACACTCAGTGTACACTTTTGCCCTGTACACAAAAACTCTTCAGAATACAGCATGATTACATTTAGAAAACAAGCATGTTAGGGGCTCCTGCTATCATTATGCTGTATGTGCAACAGGCTTTAAATCAGAGTGCTGCTGGGCTGTTGCTGCTGCAATATCTCAGGCAAGAAGAAGAACAGAGTTTAGACCCCATTTGATTTATCATGGACTGCATGAAACAGAAACTACTGAGAGATATAGGGTGGACAGGAAAACACTGGAGGAAATATGTAACCTTTGCTGCCCCCACCTCAGGCCAAAGGGAAATCGTGGAGAACCCATCCCAGTGGAAACAAAGGTATGTTTAGCATTACATATACTAACAACTGGTACTTTTCAGAGACCCACAAGGGACGTATTATGGGTGGCAAAGGAATCAGCATCTAGAATATTACATTATTTTTAAATGCAATGCTACTACATGCAAGGGTCAGATCTGTTTCTCCCGAACCTCACAGGAGAGAGGACTAACCATGCAGGAATTCTATGCAGTCATACATTTCCCTGAAGTGCTGGGGGCTATAGACTGCACACACATCGAAATAAAAGCCCCGCCTGGGGAACAGGGAAGGAGGTACATCAACAGAAAAGGTTTCCACTTGATAAACTGTCAGGTTGTCTGTGGTAACCAAGAGATCATCTACAATGTCTGTGCAGGTAACCCAGGCAGTTTCCATGAAGCACACATATGCACACATGTGAGCTGTACACCAGACACCAATGAGAAACGAACACAATCACACTGAGCAAGGATACAATAAGGCCCATGCTCATACTAGGAAGATCATAGAATGTGTGTTTGAATTGCTGATATGAATGTTCCAGAGGTGCACTGTAGTACTACCCCAACACCTCTGCTGAAATACTTACAGTCGGTGCCATATTACACAATATAATTCTCAGGAAACAGCTTCAACAGGGACAGCTAGGGCCTGGACCACAGTTTCAAGGACCACAGGCCGAGCCAGCAGCACCAGCACTAACAGGTACAGATGAGGAGTCTCAGGGAGAACCACCAGCTGCAGATGGTGCTGGCAGACAGAGGCATGCACAGTATGCTCTGACTCTGGCTAAGAGGGAAAGGATAGTGCATACACTCACTACCTAGCTGAAATCCTAAGATCCCCCACACATATACAAATAGGAAAACTGATACCTTTCAAGCAGCACAACCTTTACTTAACCATGTAATGGCTGTGTTCTGAAGACAGCAGACAGGTATAATCCCCCAAGGACACAATTTGTATCAGCATTAATGACAAGGTAAGTATGGAACCTGTAAAGGGAAATAAATATGTTGTAGAATAGATTACTCCCATATGGAAGGCATTTCTCTAAAGTTTACAGTCATGTCAGTAATATGTCCAGCACTATAAATTAAACCTGCGGACAAGGGGGGAGGGGTAGTAGTACTCAACAAAGATTTATATTTTCGCAAATGCTTTTATTACTGAATGATGTTGATACGTATCAGATGTTGATACGTATCAGAAAATTACTGCCATGCAAGCTAAAGCTATTTCTGATAGAGTGTCTGTGATGATTTTTGACCTGTTGATAGAAGGAATAATAACAGAGGAATTATTCAAATATTTTATTGTTGACATACGTTTGTATCCCTCCATCTATGGACTACCTAAATTCCATAAAAACCTCTATACCCCCGATGAGACCCATTGTCTCCAGCAGAGGTTGGAGCACTGAGCCTTTATCCATCTATGTGGAAAAGGCCTCACAACCAGTACTTGAGACCTGTGGCAATGTATTAAAAGACATAAATACATTTTTGTATAAGCTGTATGATGTAGTTAGGAATACCACAGAACAGTACTTTTTTGTTACTATGGATATTACATTGTTATTTACTGTGATCCCCAATGCTTGGGGCATTGAGAATATCAGGCATCTATTGTTCTCCAAGCAATGTTATTCTAGGGATAAAGTGAATTTGATATACTCAATGTTAGAAATTATATTGGAGAATAATGTATTTTGCTTTGGTAGTGACATGTACCTTCAGAAGATTGGCGTAGCTATGGGGACTCCTTGTGCCAATAGCTACGCCAATCTAGCCCTAGCTGAATGGGAGAGCACCTCTTTCCTGACTAGTCCAACCTTTCAACCATACCTGAAATGGTATACTTGATTTGTGGATGACGTTTTTTTCCTGTGGACAGGCACACTAAATGAGCCAAATATCTTTACTGAGTTTCTGAACACCACAACATTGTTTCTTAAATTCACTAGTAAAGTGTCTTAGAAGAAATAGACTTCTTGGATGTTAAACTTAAGAAAAGTGACATCTTAGGCATTCAGACTAGCATATATAGGAAACCAACTAGGAGAAATGCATTGCTGCATAGAAGCAGCATGCACCCTAAATTTGTCAGTAAAAATGTAGTAAGTAGACAAATTCTTAGAACTATGAGACTGCTTAATGATGATGTCCAACTTCAGTTAGCACTTGATGATCTGGGGAGTGAATTTAAAGATAGAGGTTATTCACATAAGATGTTTTGTACACAGGTATCTGAATTAATTGCAGATAGGTCCTCCAGAGTAAACCTTTATTTACGGATGGAACAGATCATAATATAGGGCATGACCCTAGTGAACAAAATAAACTTAGATTTCCACTTACATATACTGGGGATATTGGAACATTCTGTGATGTATTTAAATGGAACTGGAATATTTTAAAGACTATACGTGAACTAGATGGAATACTGGATGATACCCCTAGGTTTGCCTTTAAGAATAAGAAAAATCTTAAGCGTCAACTATGTTAATTGGATAGACAGAATAGCTATAATAAGATGTCACAAAGGAAAGGTACTTATATATGCAGGAATTGCACAGTGTGTCAATATGTGAACTTGTGCTTTAAATACACTCATATGGTTCCAAACTTTGAGATAGTGGCTACACAATATGCTGATTGCAAAACTAAGAATCTAATATATTTTGCTTTTTGCACAGCATGCAACGCCTACTATGTATGCAAGACAAATCGTATGCTTAAGGAACGCATTCAAGAGCATTATAGGGACATCAATAATCATAAAACTACCAGTGCTCTATATAAGCACATCGAACAAGAAGGTAGTTCACATATTTTCAAATTTCCTGTTTTGGATATTTTATCAGAAGGGAAGAGAGGTGGTGATATTAAGAATCACACCGAAGCTTTAGAACAAAAGTGGATTCTTAAATTAAATGCATATACACCACCTGGTGTTAATGAAATGGTTTCTTTGAAGCCGTTTCTTAAAGCTAGAAGTTTAAAACACTAATGAGACAGAGATATATATATATATATATATATATATATATATATATATATATATATATATATATATATATGCATATATTTTATTTTATTTTATTTAGTTCTATATATTTTTTTTTTGGATATACTTTATATCTTTATTAAGGCAGCTATCAGTTATTCAATATGTTTCACATACTGTCACTCAGTATGCACAATATGCAGCTATTTAATATGTTTTATATACATGTATATATATATATATATATATATGTATAATTTCTACTATGTTTTTTTACTATACACTGTTTTTAGGCACTGTGGTTTCTTAATGACTTGATTCAATTTACAAGGCGTTAATTGCTTTATGCATTTAAGCTGAAAAACTGTTTGTTTGGATGTAGTCTGATCAAGCGACCACAGAGGTCGTGAAAGGGCTTAAAGCGCTTACCTTGAGCTCTTCAATAAAGATTTTTTGCATTTTTCATGGAAGCATCACTGTGTTTATCCTGAAGAGTCTTGGTGGTTTGGTTCTGCTCTTCTGTTGCTGTATTTTTGCCTGCTCTGAGCCCTTCCTTTGCAGTTGTTGGTATACTTTTTCTTTTTTGGAAAGGAAAGAAGTCTGCAATGTATCACAATGCAAACTATACAAGAAAAAGGGAACAACCATCTTCACAAGCACATATTAAATATTTTCTCATACAAAATGAGATGTCAAACTCTGTGGTACAAGGTGTAATTGTAGTGAATTGAAAGAAATAAGGCACCTGATGTATTGTTCAAATCCTGTTTAGAGATCACTTTGCAATTATCCACAATATGTAATTTTCTATTTTTTTAAGTGCATTTGCTCTCCACTTGGCAGTATGCAAGCACAGTTCACTACTTAAGGAAAACAGTGACAAATTTACTTTAGGCTATCTTATGTAGCACAAACATGCCTGGCAACATTATGCTTTCGTTAGCACTCTGGACAGTACTGACTGGAGAAAATCCACACCTCATATACCTCTCTCTATGGCACAAGGTGCAAGTGCTGTGACTTTAGATAATGAATGCAGCTGACTAAGGGTTTGAATACAGTTACAATAAGTTATAAGTTATAAGTTTTTATAAAGGGTGTAAGAAGCCCATTTCTCACAACCTTTTCATTAGGACTGTAACACTAAAGAAAAATGGTAATATGGAACGTGTTTCTTGCCAGCAATTTGTCAGTAATCCTTGCGTTATTAAGCTTTTCTATTTAGCATGTATAATTATTTTTCACATATAACCTCAAGCTAGTGTGTGTCCAATTTCCTAGACATGACAATAATGATATTTAATATAAAATCCACTTGCATTTATGTTATGGGTACAATACTTTTGTTATAACCATCATGACTCAGCACATAACCAAACTATGTGTTTCGGAGAGTTATTTCTTGCGAAGTATGTATGTAATATAAACCAACCTGTATTAATCAGTGCATTCAACTGCATCCATCTGAACTATAGTTACAAACAAAAATAATGAATTTTACATAGGAATGCATACCCAGTAAGAATTAAAATCACACACATATAGACCTCTCTGAAGTGTATCTCCATTCATTCTGAAATTACTGTATGTCTAATTTCCACACCAGAAAGGAAGTTCTCCTGTGGCAATTTAAACTAATAAAGTAAGTTGCAATTTTTGCATCCTTTATTTCATGGGTTTGATTCCCAGCTCTTACAATAATATTTTAACACTGTGTAAGGCACAGCATGACAGTAATGTCATAATTCAATGTCTTTCAAACTGCATGGCTTGATAGCCAGGCCATTAAGCATTACACTGTTGAACACTGAAACCTGTGCTAATAGGCTGAGCAGTACACATGGCAAAGCTCAATGCCGTGTTTCACACCTTTACTGTTATATGATGTAAATAGTGCCAATGTATCTGTCAAGGAGTCCATCTGCTTTCAATTGTGCAAACGCAGTTGGCAAGGCTGTGTGTCTGCACATGACCAGTTACCCATGAGATCTGAAATGGGTGCCATTCCAGACATATTTTGTTAGCTTGACTTTTGCAGACACAGCTGGTGAAGGAGAGAATGGTGTTAAATTTAAAGCACAAAGGTGGGATATTGAGTCCTGGATATTTGTGGCATGCCTCATGAAATTTCAGCTGTGGGCTGCTGTAGGGGGGTTATATATATAATGAAATGCTGTGATTCAGTTAAAGCATTAAGTTTTTTTGCTAGCCTTCTAATAAATTACTTATTTTGCATTGGACACACTGCTTCACAAGAATTTTACCAACAGATGTCTGGAGTACCTATAGAAGCCAGTTGTGCCCACACTTTTGCAAGCCTAATACTTTATGTATGGGAAAAGAACTATATTTATAATCCAAATCACACTGGATGTTGGACTGTATGCAAGAGATTCCTGGATGACATTTGTATTTTGTGGGTAGATTCCAAAGAAAAGTTAATGGAAATTATTACATATATTAATGGAGCTACCTACTTCCTATGATTCACCCACGGAATAAATGAAGAAGTTATGAATTATGTGGATGTGTTTATTACTAAAGTTGTTAAGGAAAGAGGTTTAAGTCTAAGATTTATAGGAAGAATACTTTCTCTAACTCTTACTTAAACAACTGACCATCCTTTTAAGCACAAAAGTAACATAGTAAAAGGACAGCATGCCCGTATAAGTAGAATGATATTGGATGATGATGATTTTGTCCAGGAAAGTAGGCATTTGAAGAGTATGTTTCTTGAAAGGAAATACCCAGAGAAACTAATAGATCAGGTACAGGAAGAAGTTACAGTGTGTAGAAAAGATAAATATTGTCCCGTACTAGGTCTGGGTGAAGCGGGTTAAAATGTTAGTAAGGATAAAAGTAATGATGAGAAGGGTGTTAGTGTGGATGGTGTCACTGTTATAGATTATAATGGGGATCCCAAAGTAATTACTAAGATTGTTAGCGAGGAATGGAAGAAATGTTTTCAGTTTTCGGATTTAGATGTGTTTTTTAAGAATCCCTTCAGTATAACTTATAGGAGGGCACAGAATATAAAGGACCTGGTGGAATACAAGGTTAAGACTATGGGCAATAAAAGAATGAAAATGTTTAAGTGTGGTGCATGTGCCCAGTGTGCCTATATTGCCCACAAAGAAAGTGTCTTTCTGACAAGTAGGAACAAAGTTATTAAAGGAACTTCCTTTCCCTATTACAATAGTCAGGGGTTAGTGTATCTGGTTACTTGTGAATGCTGTAATGCATTCTATATTGGTAAAACAAAAAGAACCCTAAGGAGAAGAATGTATGAACATTACTATGATATAAAACTAAGGATGAGAAAAATAGTTTATATAAGCATTTGAAAGGTTGCCCCAATGCAAAATGTAGGTTTTTCATGATAAAAGTAGTTCCTTTTGATTTTACTGGGGGGTTCCTGGGAGAACAAAATAGAGCATCATGAATTGTACTGGCAATTAATCCTGAAAGCTAGTATAAGTCCAGGACTTAATGAGAATTTAAGTATAAGTCTGGTGTTAGAAAATGAGAGCGGCTAGATTGTGAATTATTTGGTATAGGATAAGATTTCTGTACTTTAGTTTTTCGATGTTCACTTGGGCGGCCACAGTGGTTCAGTGGTTAGCGTTGCTGCCTTACAACAAGAGGTTCTCTGGTTCAAATCTTGGTTGTGGTGCCTTCTGTGCGGAGTCTGCATGTCCTCCCTGTGGTTGTGTGGGTTTCCTCTGGGTGCTACGGTTTCCTCCCAAGGACATGCTGTAGGTGGATTGGACACTCTAAATTGGCCCTAGTGTGAGCATGTGTGTGCCTTCTGTGGAAGGTTGGGCGCCAGAATGGCAACTCGACACCGTAGAACTCCACTGCCAATCATGAGCAGACAGGTGATCTGCTGTGGCAACCCCTAACCTGGAAAAGCCAAAAGAAGTTTTCCTATGTTCACTTGCACTTTTGAGCTCTGGCCACTATATGGCAGTAAAGAAAGATTAATATTTTGCTGTTTTAAATGCAGAAAAGTTTTAAGTTCTTAATTCACTTATAGGTTCATAGGTGTGTATTAGGCTAATGGTCCTGGAGCCATTACAAGCCTAGCCCATACGATTACCCTGGCATCATGCCATACAATCTTAGTTTCCAGTGCCTCTGTCGAGTAGAGCCACTGGAGTGATCCCTGGGGTGAATTTTCTATTTCCCATCCACTCATCAAGATTTCTCTTGAAGAAGGCCAGTGAGGTGCTCTGCTTGACATGTATTGGAAATCTATTCCATAGCATGGGCAGTCTCTGGATTATGAACCTGTCCCTCCAGCATGTTCTGTTGATTGGGGTAATGAGGTTGAGGTCTCTGGAACGTGTGGTGTGGAGGGATTGAGATTTCTTTAGATGTAGCATTTCTAACAGAGCTGGGTCAGACATGGCTTTGTAAGTCAAGCAGAGATTGCCTCCAAGTAAGCGATATGAGACAGAATAGTTGGAGTTTTTTGAGTCTGTCTGTATAGGGCAAGTGTTTAAGGCCCAGGCTCCTCTTTGTGAGGTACTTTTGCGGCCTCTCCAGTTGTTGCAGCTGTCTAGTGAGGTACATGACAAATGGGCCATTGCACTCAATGACTGGTCTAATGAGGGAAGAGTAGAGGAAGACAATGACCTCTTTCTTCCTGGATGCAAAACCCTTAGTAATGAGATGTGCCACATAGAAGGACTTTCTGACCACAGTGGCAATGTGGTGGTCAAAAGAGAGGTTGCTGTCAACCTGTGTTCCCAAATCTCTTATAACACCTTTTGTGTTCAGTGGACTACCATCAATGTGGAAATTCAAGGGATCTGGGTTTTTCCCAAGGAGGATGACAACACATTTTTTGGCATTGATCTTAAGGCCATGGCTCTGACACCAGTCAATAACATTTTATATATGCATTGATTTATAAATTTACAAGTTTTTCATTTCATATACAGGATGCAGCATTTATTTATTTATTATGATTATTTTTTTTAATCTGTAATTGTTTTAATGAGTCAAGTACAACAAATATCCAGGTATGAGCCAAAAAGATTTTAATAAAACAAATCTGTCAGTAACACCAAGAAACAGCACCCTAGCACCCTGGCTTCACATAAGCCTTCAAGGAGTACTATTTAGAAACAAGCACAGATCTTAAATACCCACAGTTGCCATACTTAATAATTAATTAAACAATTACACAATTTCCATGTATTATCTGATATAATGACATGTTTATTTAAGAATTAATTTTTTAATCAATGAATGTTAATTGTGTAATTGTTAATGAGCCGAGGAGCTAGGGTGCTGTTTTTTGGTGCTACTGACAAATTTGTTTTATTAAAATCTTTTTGGCTCATACCTGTACGTTTGTTGTACTTGATACATTGGTCTGAAGTGCCGTTTCAAGTTTTGTTTTAATGAGTGTTTGACTTTTACTGGATGGCGTATAATTGATAGGTGGAGTTTTTTGATATACGTATAAAGGCAACAATTTTATGTGGAATTTTATCTGTAGAAGCCTTGAAACGAAAGCATGGTGTTTCAGTTAAAGAGTTACGTTTTTTGCTGGCCTTTTAATAAATTGCTTATTTTGCACTGGGCACACTGCTTCATAAGTGCTTTTGTATTTTATTGTTTCCCTTTTGGGGGTTGCACTTGTTTCTTGTTTTTGTGATTTATGTAAGTATACAAAAGTTGCTTGTCTATTACATGCTCATAGCTGATAAACCCCTTTCCTATTGGGGCCATTTCCATTTTTGATGTACCTGATATTACAGCTGTTAGGTCCTTTTGTTCTTGTGTATAGATGCTGAGGTGGAGAATACAGCAGCGGTGTCAGCCTGCATACATAAATTCCATGTATATACATTTCATATGCAATAATCGCAGCCTATCCATTCATCCCATAAAGTATCTTATATCCTTGCTAACTCTTATCTCAACTCAAGCATCTAAGTAAAATGTATATCACATTTTTAGTCGCTTTCATTTCACTGCAGCTTTGTGTCCCTATCACATCCTTTATTAGCATGTCCATTTTTATTTATGTTCATAACTGCAGGATTGTCATTTACATTAATTATCATTACAGCAGTATTACAGGATTTATGTCAGAAATGCTTCTTAAACACTTTCTTCACATTTGTCTGTGGGATATGAGTACACTTTAAACATTTCCCCATCAACATTAATTAATTATTCAGTACAACACAATTTTGTGTACAATTCCGCCATTTCATTCCTGTCCTTTTGTATTTTTTCCCCTAATATGCAAGACATTTCGTTTATATTCTATGCTCATGCCTGCAGCTACCTTTCCATGGCTAAGAACACTATTGCTGGCCATGAAAATGTGCTTGAAAATTTGTAGGAGTGATGAGCAGCATGTATATTCATTTAGCATTGTTGCTCATCATGCTAACATGCTTACATCATGTAGGCATAACGTGGGGCCTATATGATTGTTAATAAATCTCAGGGATTGTGTGAAAATGAAAAAAAAAACAAGGATGAGTGAAATAATCTCTCTGGATGTGGGAAGGACAGAGGGAAAATGTGTGGTGGTAACACATTGGGTTGCAGGGGTACTAGTGGACACCAGAAGGCACCACAACATCCTTTGCCTCAGGATGCATTTCATCTAAGGCTGACCATGCCAACAATTCATTGTTATGAGTCCAAATTCCTGGTTTGTGCTGAGAGAGAGGTGAATGTAATATCCTGACTAAAGAAAGTGGTTAATGTGCCTTTTAATGTGGGCTGCAGTATGAAATGTGAGAACATTCTGACAAACATTAGTCAGGAAAATGCTCTGTATTAGTCAGTAATGAGCTCTTTATTTCTTATCACAGTGATATAGAAGGAGATTCCGAAACTCAAAGCCTTGAGGAAGATAGCTCGCCCTATGGGTGATTATCTAAAGGAAGATCCTGAAAGCATGAACTAGAGTAAGCTAGACTGAGTTTACCAAGGAGAGTACCTGTAACAGAGAACTTGAACTGAGGCCTAGGTAAGGGCTGCTACCTAAAATCCTTTGACTACTTTTTTCCTGGAGGGGTTGTGTGGAATTTTGTCAAGATACTAGAAATGTACTGTTATGTCAAACTATAAGTCAAAAAGTGTGTTTTATTTAATAATGGGACAGAGAAGTCAACCATTGTTGTTATTTCCATTTCCTGATTAGGTGTGTACAATAAGCCTACTTTGTTACATAATACTCAGTACTTCCAGTGTGTTTTGTATGTATGTATGTAAGTATGTATGTATGTACATATGTATGTATGTGGATGTGTGTGTTGTGTGTGTGCTTTTACACACACACACACACACACACACACACACACACACACACACACACACACACATCTCCCTCTCTCTCTCTCTCTCTATATATATATATATATGTATATATATAAAACATATATATATAATATATATATATATATATATATATATATATATATATATATATATATATATATATATGGCTTGTGTGTGTGCATGCTCATTTTGTGTGTGTGTGTGTATGTGTGTGCTGACACACATACACACACACACACACACACACACACACACACACACACACACACACACACAAATATATAAATAGATACATAGATAGACAGATATACACAATGTGGCAATTTGAGATTAAGAAATTTGTTACCCACAATGAGGAAAGACCCCATTATCAACTAATTTCCATGTCTCTGAATCACTATTACCTACCTTGAGTGCAAATCAACACATTTCTGCAGTAGTTAATGCTGGCAACCCCCTCATTCACTTTCCCACATGCACATAAACACATTCAAATGTACACATGCAAGCACGCACACACGCACACACACACACACACACACACACACACACACACACACACACACATATGCATTCACATATACGCACAGTGGCTGTATATATCCTTATTAAGATAAAAATGTAATACACATATAAACATTCGCATAGTATGTAAAGTAACATAGCTCCAGAAAAAATGTAATTTTCTGAGATAATAACACCACCTAAAATGCTAATGTTAGCCAGTTAGCTGTCAGGGTTCTCTCTATTCATACTATAACAGCTTTTAATATAATGCACTAGTCAGCTTAAAGTGATTGCCTGCAGAGATTTCAAAATGAATTATGAATGAGAAAGCAGAAAATTATCTTCCAACCTGCAGGTTCATTGAAACCTCAAATAACATCATTATGTCTTTCAGTACTGAAACTTTCTACTAAAAACAAAATATTTGTAAAGAAACAGCTGGAGAAGAGATTAGTCTTTGTAATTCTAAAAGCAGGAGGTTACATAACTTCTAGGAATACTGTATTGAAATAATTACTGCTTTACCTGAAATTGTTACAGTGGAAAAAAATGCACTTCTCTCAGAAATCATATTAACTGGTTGTTTTATTATAGATAACTTATGTGAGGCTGCCTGCTAAAGTGAACACTAACTATCAAACAAGTTCAGATTTAATACATTTATTTTTAAATAAACCATTTCTCCTAACTAAGCAGCTGGCATATTAACTCTAAATGCAATATTTGATGTTGCAATCAATCTGGATTTTATCAGCTCTATTCTTTGTTGCATTGATAAATGTGGAGAACTAACAGCACATTGTTGTGGCTATGTGTGTGATACCTATGCCTAGAAGGTGAAACAGCTGCCAGATCACCTTGTTTACTCATTTACTAGCAGGTATCTTTACAGCTGTTGTGAAAACTAATTCATCAGCAAGCCTGACACTAGTAAAGTGCAGAGATTGCAGTAGCTCTCCACAACACCTACCTGCTCAGTACTTTAAAAGTTTTGTCTCAGTGCCTATTTCTAGCACCTGGTTTTAAAACTACAGTCGACGTCGCTTAAATGCATAGCCTCGGGACCAAGGTTAGTTAATGCAGTTAAGCGGAGTATGCTTATAAGCAAAGTGGCTATAAGTTATTATGCATTAATGCTGGATACACAGTACAATCACACAAAAAACACACAAAAAAACACAAGTACAATGATAGATTTCAGAAGCTTTATAGAAAAGCTTTAGTTTGTAGCTGTTATGTGAACAGGAAGTCTATCATTAACAGGTTTAATACAGCTACTGTATGTATTATAGTTGCAGAAGAAAAGCCTCTGCAAACTGGTATTACAGTGTCATTTTTCTACCTGCCACAGACTTCAGCACCAGTTATGCACGTATTCACTTTATTCTAGTTTTATTCTGCTTAACATTCAGCCTGTGTACTTTCTGACATGTCTAGCATAGAAATCAGTATGGTATGTCTTCCATCTAAAATAGATTGTATCCTGTATAGTCACCATGTGCTTTTTTTCTGTTTTCTTATGCTAGTTAAGGCAATGTTCACAAACAGTGATACATTTCAGAAACTATTGAAAAATACACTGTATAAAACATTTACAGTGGTCAATACAGTCCCTTGTGGTTTAGAGAAAAAAGTTGTTACTGATGTCTGAACAGCTTCAGCAGATTAAATACAATGTCCTTCAGTTCATAGAAAGTGGAAAATGACTCCCATCCCTTTTGGTCCATGAATCTGTGCAGTATATCCAGAGATTAAGTGTACTGGAGCAGTAGAGACATCGTTCTCATCATCACTGTCTTCCACTTCTTTTCAATTGCTAGCAGCAGACTGTTCATCAACTTTACATCATCAGTATGCGCAGCACAGTTGTTGCACAGCAACAATATTTTCCTTCTTTTAGTTCTCATTCAGCTGTAAATTTTAAGAAGCCATTCTTTCCAAATTTCACCAGTCATCCAAGATTTCTTGTTAGTTTTGTAAGTGACTGGTAACTTTTTTACATTCTTGAAACACCTTGGGTTTTTGCTTTTTCCGACCACAACAGGTTCAAATTTCTCACTGCCATCTATATCACAAGCTAGTAGTAAGGTCATTCGATCTTTCACAGCCTTTGATCCAGCAGCCTAGACAAATGTTAATGTTCCATCCAGTATAGCTGTCCAGTATAACCCTATTTCATCAGCATTGAAAATGACGTGTGGATTGAACTCTTTCATGATATCTGAAAAAATGTCTGCCATCCATCGCTCAGCTGCAAAATCATCTGTGTCTTGCTTTACACCATGCTGTTTTTTGAACGCAATGTTGTGGCATCCTTTCCATCTCTCTAACCAACCAGATAAAGGTTTGAAATCCTCATCTCAGATTAGATAAATTTCTTATAAATAAAGATACATTTATTATTAATAATTTATTTATTATTAATTATTTATTAATAATTTATTATTATACTTATAAAGATAAATTTATTAGATAAATAGTCTAGCCCCAACAAGAAAGATTCGCACCAAAGCAAAACAACTGCCTTGGCTATCCCCGAAAACAAAACTACTAATTAAACAAAGGGACAAAGTAAGAGCTCTCTACCTCTCCTCCAAAGACAATTCTATGCTTATACATTACCAGCAACTTAGAAATCAAACTAAGGCAAAAATCAACCAGGACAAAAAATATTACTTCCAATCCTCCCAAGAAAAACATCTACATAACCTTCAAAAATTCTGGTGGAATATCAGTCTCCTCCTCAACCCTGGAAAACCCCCCCACACCCTCTCCTTCCAATTCGAATACCTCTGAACCTCTAGCATCTTAGATCAACTCTTACTTCATAAACTCTATCTCCAGCCTGCTACAATGCCAGCAAAACTCCACTCACTACCCCCTCCCCTGCATCTAACTCAACAGACTCCCTCTCTTTTAAACCTATTCAAACATCCTTTATAAAAAATCTTCTAAGCAAGCTAAAACCTTGTAGCCTTGCTGCTGACCACTTGCCAAACAAGTTCCTAAAGATCACAGCCCCATCTATTGCCTACCCTATCTCAATACTCATCAATCGGTCTATCTCCGAACAATATGTGCCCAACCTCTGGAAAATAGCCTACATCACCCCTCTCCACAAGGGTGACCCCTCCAGAAAGATTACAAATTATCGCCTCATAGCAATACTCCCACCCATAGCCAAAATCCTTGAAAAATGTATTCACCAACAACTCCTAGAGCACCTTACATCAAATAACCTTCTAGCTAACACACAGCCTGGTTTCCACCTCAATTACAGTACTAATACTGCCCTCATTGCTTTCTCAAACACCATTCACCACCTTATGAACAACGGTGAATTTCTCTCAGCTGTATTCCTAGATATGTTAAAAGCTTTTGACACCATATCCCACCAACCTCTCCTAAACAAACTTGCCACTTTCAATCTCAGTCAATCAACCCTTTCCTGGTTCCACAGTTACCTATCAAACTGATAACAGGCCACCAAATGGGACCAAAACCCCTCTCCCTTACTGTCTGTTAACACAGGTGTTCCCCAGGGGTCCATTTTGGGCCCCTTTCTGTTTATCATTTTCACAAATGACCTCATGTGAGCTACCAAATTAGCCACAATAATACAGTACACTGATGACACTACACTCATCGTATCTGCCCCATCCTCATTAGAACTTCAGGAAAAGACACAAAAAGCATTCCAGGAAACAGAATCATTTCTTACTAGCCATCAACTCATTCTCAACCCAAAGAAGACTAAGATAATAAACTTTACAAACAAAGCTAAACAGAACACCTCTCCCCCCATCCCTATTCTATTCACAAATGGCACAATAGTTGAACCTACTAACCAGGCCAAACTACTAGGTGTTATCATAGACAGCCACCTAAAATTTGACATTCATATATCCCAAACAATCAAGAAGGTCCATGCAAAACTCGATGCTCTCCACAGAGCAAAACCATTCTTGACACCTCAAGCAAGACTAGCCACAGCTAGATCTCAGCTTCTGTCTACACTGCTATATTGCTCACACATTTTCACCAACTTATGCAAAAACGACCTTCAAAACCTAGAAGCTGCTACAACAAAATAGCTAAGTTTGCAATCAATCTCCCTCATAAAGCTCATCACTGCACTGCTCTAAAACAATTGAACTGACTAGAACTGCCTCACCTCTTAACTCTAAATCAACTTGTCCTCACCCACAAAATTATTCAAAACCCTCTCACCTGCCCTGCCGTCTCCTCCCTTATTCAGCCTCAAACTTGTAACAGAGCCCTCAAATCCTCCAACAGACCACTTCTCAAAGTTACTCTGTCCTGAAACTCCCACGGCGACTCCTATTCAAACAAAATTGCTAAGTACTGGAATTCCCTCCCTTTAATCTTACAAAGTACCCCATCCTCTCCTGATTTCAAATGTAGGCTAAAAGAACACCTCAATAACAACTGGTTATGCCCATATTGCTCTCCTGGATAATGTCCTTTACCTCCTTTCACAATGTTTTCTTAACCTCTTCTCAAAATACTTCTACACCCTCATTCTCTACTTTTACCAACTACATCTCTCCCTCACACTACCTCTTTACCTCCTAACTGCTATATCCCCCCCCTTTCTGCCTGAATCCTCTCCCTTCTGCTCACCTCCCATAAAAATATGCAACTTATCAAATGACCCTTTACATTTTCTTACAACTTTGTAAATCTAATATCCTAAGGACGTACTACCCAGTTGATTCTCTGTTTTTGTTATGTAACTATTTTAGTGCTAATCAAGTGTCTAATATTATTGTACATTAATGGAGCTTTTTTCCCTGGGTCTCCACTGAAAATGGGCTACCAAGCCCAGTTGGACACTATCCGGTAAACAAATGCAAAAATAAATAAAAAAATAAAATCTCCTATGCTTTTGGCTATTGGTCAGCTGTTTCCATTAACAGTGGACCACTAATGAGAATTTTTCAACTTCTGGCTTGTGGAAACTTATTTATTTATTTGTTTGTTTGTTTGTTTATTTGCATTTGTTGACTGGGATAGTCCATCTGGGTGTGAGCCCATTTTCAGCGGAGGCCTGGGGACAAAAGCTCCAATAAAACAAGAACAACAGTGACAGGTACAATGTCAATTTTGCATATAATTTAACAGAAATATTTAGAGACAACAAAGAAAGTACAATATACAATAGGCACGTTAGTGAAAAGTAGAAAGTTATTACAATATATTAAAGTCGTATATATCTATATATTTTTTTTTTTTTTTGAGGGCAGGGGGTCCATCTTTAGTTGATCATTTGAGTATACTTTAATGTGTACATATGTGTACTCTTACAAAAGAAAAGTAATTATCAATTTATACTCTTATTGTAGGTAGCTGATAGGTGTTGTTAACAGGTGGGAGTGGGGTCTACATGGAGACTATAAAATTTAGGGGATGAAATTTGATGTGGGCTTATGTGGTATTAGCCTGGCTTGGTGCAGGAGCAGAGCCAGTTGTCAGTGAGGTGGTCTTTGAGCAGAGGTTTGAATTGGTGTAGATTGGTAACATTTAGGATGTGTTGGGGAATTGAGTTCCAAAGTTTAGAAATGTGGTGGGAGTAGAGGGTGTCCCCGGCTTTGTTGTTGCTTTTGGATACTTGGAGGAGTGTTTTGTGTGAGGATCGAAGTTGGCATATGATTGGAGTAATTGTTGTAGGGCTGGGGTTCTGTTTGGCTGGTATATTAGTTGGTGAGTAAAGACAAGTTGGGTATAGGTTAGTTGTGGGAATTCTAGCCAATTTATTTGTTGTAGGGCAGAGCAGTGGTGGGACCTATATGGGGAGCTAGTGGCAAACTTGGCTATTTTATCGTAGGCTGTTTCAAGTTTGGTAATGTCAGTTTTGTTAAGGTTTGTAAAGATGGGAGAATCATAGAGAACAGTAGAGAAGAGATGAGTCCTGGCGATGCTTAGTCTAGATTGGCTAGTTAGGAAAGGATTAGTGCAACAGGACATCCTCGACATCTTCAGCTTTACTGAACCCCTTGCATTTGCGATTAGGGTTTGTATTTGTTTGCCACTCTTTAATAAATTGTTCTCTGGTTTTGAGGATTCTTGAAATTACGCTTTGGTGCACAGCTAACAAAGATGCAATAGAAGTCTGATTTTCTTGATTATTAAGTCTTTTAATAATAACATCGACCCGCTCAGCCAAAGTAATAGTCTTTTTAAGACGTTGCTTTGAAATTCTTACAATATCCCTTAGATAACTAAGAGACTTCCTGCTCATGTAATGATCATGTAATGACACAGCACCTACAGGTAAATATCTCCATGGTTACAGAGCACAGCCATACTGGGCTATGCAGTTATGTGGAGTAAATAACATGGCAGTAAACTACTTGGGATTTTAGACAGCTATGCATTTAAATGAAGGATGCAATTAACCGATATGTGTTAATGCGGAATACACTCCTTGCACTTTGCCAGTGCTGCACCTGTTTTTATATTGGTAAAACCATCAGACAATTCAGGTATAGGATTTATCAACATAATTATGACATTGGCAAAAATGATGAACATAATGCCCTTTATAGACACCTCAAACATTTTCCAACCCACTCTTTTAAATTCTCTGTCATTGACAGTGTTGAATTTGATCCCAGAGGTGGTCCTCGTGACATTTTCCTTGAATTTTTGGAGCTTAGATGGCAGATTAAATGTAATGCTGCATGTTCCCCTGGTCTGAATGATGTCATTTCGATTGCTAGCTTTCTTAAGCTTAGATCCATGTTTGCCATGTAAGCATCCACCCTATTGCTGCTATTTTCCTTGTACATATGTTTTTATTCATGTCTTGATTTTGCATATTAACTTGTATTTCCTTTTATATACTTCTTATTAGTGTTGTATTAATCATTTCATTATTTATGTATTAATTCATGTGTTAATTCATTTATTGGGTTGTTGGGTTTTCTGGGTATTTAAGCTGACTGTTGTGAGTCTTTTACATTCTGATGAAGTCCAGCCATTTGGCGGATGAAAGTGCTCAGTATATTAAATTTGCTTGGTTCAGTTCTACAACTGCCTTTCTTGTCTGTATGTTGGTAGACATAGATATATACCACTGAAGTTGTCACCTATCTTTATGCTGCTTTCCTAGAATGCTAGACTCAATGTAATCATTTCACACACTGTAGCTGTCTTTGGCTGGTTCCTACCATATCGACTTACACAGTGCTTCATTAAAAAAGATTTAGAATTTACTGGGGTCCACAGCTATCAATGCAGCATTATAGATACTGGGCCTTGAGCAGGGGTCTATATTAGTTCACTGAAACTTATTTTCAGTGAACACCTCTCCATCAACCTGTATTCAGCGAAAATCACTTCCCACGATTCACTGAATTTTCCAAGGACAATGAAATAGTTGGCCAACTACACAACTTTGCCCTTTTCCCCACTGCAGTGTAATTTCAGAGTTGGTATATATAGTTAAGGGGGTGCGAGGGGTGCAGACCCCTACATCGGGGGAGTGTGATGGGCAAAGCTCCCCACTTGGGTGGGTTTGATTTTAGTTAGTTGTGCATTCTGTTATGCTGTGGGGCAATTGTTTCATTGCCCTTGAAAAATTCAGTGAATCGTGGAAGTGATTCTTGCTGAATACAGGTCAACCAAGAGGTGTTTGCTGAAAATGCATTTTGCTGAACTAGTATAGGCCCTTCTGGAGCATATGGGAAAGACAGGAACAATTACAATACAAAGAATCAGATTAATTTGACTTTTAACAGGAAATACTTTATTGCTATGCTAATATCTAAATGTCTGAGTGAGATATTATAACATATTAGATGATTCAGTCCTGTAACACATTAGCGTGTTCTTCTGTACATGTGGCATATGCCTTGTATTATAAATTAGATGATACTGCAGGAATACTTACCTTACAGAGGAGTAGCCACAAGGTTATAGAGGGAGCTTAGAAAGTCTTTTATCTCTTGTATGTTGCACGGCACTCTAATTTTATTTATTTTTATAAAACATGTAACCAACTCCATTGCAACCAGTAGTATTGAGAATCTTATCATTCATTATTACAAGGTTATATTTGTCTATTGTTCTATTTTCTCTTTCTTTACTTTTTCTTATCTATGTTGGCATAGAAGGCTAAAGCCCTGACTGCAACACTGATGACCCAAGTTCACTAGTGACTTGGGCACCTCCTGGAACTGGTGTGAGGGGATGGGAGAAATGGTATGCCTTTACCTGATTATCCTTCTTTGCACGGAAGGTCAGCGATGACAAGCTGATCAGGGAACAAGTCAATTCTGTAGCTCCAGTGTGGAGACCAGGTTCAGAAGTGTATCAGGGCTAGCTGTGATTTTCTGCAGAGATGCTCCTAGAACTTGCCCAACTGCAAGCAGTAGCTGGAAAAGACTGCTAGCACATAAAAACGGTAGTGTCGTATCTCTGCCAAGCTGCCACCTCAGTGCACACCTATTGTAACTGTCAGGTCCCTTCTATTGTACCAAGAAACTCACTTTAACAGCAAAGAGGATGGTTGGCAACCTCACCTGGTAGATTACCTGGTAAATACAGCTTAATAATTATTTTAATAATTAAGGTGAGGAAGGACTCGAGGGATACCACTATGCTAGAGATGAACAAAGGCCATCCTACCATTATAATATATTAGTAAACAATAAATAAAACAACAAAGACATGTTTCTATCTCCTACTGTTCTTTAGTAGATAATTTGTTTTATTCAGTTAGTACTTCATCCAGCTATGTTAGTCATCATAAAGTTTTTCCAGCTACCTTTCCATGATTTTCATCATTTATTTCTGCCTTTTTTCCTTCATTCTCACTCTCTGTTTTTACTTTCTCCATTTTATGGTCATCCTTTTCCCTAACATACTCAAAGGGGCAGTACTTATCTTTCTCCATTAGTCTAGCTTGTTGCTTCCTTTCCCTACCCTTCTCTTTTACTTCATCATCGTAAAGACTTCTCTTTCCTTCTGAAGGGCATTTTCATCATTGTTTTCCAAACATAGATGCATATCGCCTAACACTTCTCTATAATCATTTCTTTTTTTCTCTTTTAACAAATGTATATATTGCATTGCATCGTAGTTTCTTTAAATTAACCCCATCGCAAGCTGCGGCCTTCATATCACAAAATAGCTGCATGTTAAAGTGATATTCCTACTTTACCAACATAAGTATCGCATCTCGTTATCTTCATACTTCATTAGCTATCCTACGCAGCAATTTTATTTTCTATTTGAATGGATTATAATTACCGCAATCCCTACCCTCACATACACAAAACAAAAAATTCGAAATGCATAAATGGTCATAAAAACATCAAAAGTATCTTTTCCGTGGCTTTATGTGCACAATAAACTAGATGAAAATGCTTTCTATTTGTATGTTTTCCTTTTGTAAGTCTGACCTCTAGAATCACTCTGCTAAAGATCAACTATGTCCAAGAGTCTAAGTTACTGTTAAAGGGCCCTAATGAAAAAAAGTTTGCTAACTAAAAATATTATTCATGCATTTCAAATGGTCTTTACTTTTCATAACAAATTCATGTGTTACAAGCATTCTTATTTGCTCATCGCCTGCCCACATATCACAAAGTAGTGGTCTCTCTGCATCACAAAAACAGGTCTATGTCTGATCATCGAATGCTCTAAATGTCGAACACCTCTTTGGCAAATGCTATTTGTTGAATCTTCATTCTTTGAACGATCATTTCAGTGAAACTTTTTACCATGGTAAGTAACTAGTGGACCAAGCTACCAACCGCAACAAAAATCAGCATTTTTAAAACCCACCCCCCCCAACTAAATATACCAACTCTGAGATCACACTACAGTGGGGAAAAGGGCAAATTCCCAATAATGGCCCACCAGTTACTTACTGTGGGAAAAAGTTCACTGAAATGATTGTTTGATGGATGAAGACTTCGACAAATAGCATTCGACGAAGAGGTATTCAACATTTAGTGAGTTCGACTAAGTGAAGTAGAACCCACCAACACTATAGGTAATATTTTATATTCTATTTCCTATTAAACATCGTATCAACCACAGAAGATCCAACCATCTTAAAATTCCTCACCATGCGCCACAATTTGCAGCAAAATTTACCTTGATATTTCCTTAATAAACTACATACCCTTTAAACAATATTTTGAAACTTTATATAATCATTTTAACACTGTTTTTCTTCATAGATTCATTTTTATTCTATTTATACTGAAAGCTTTAATGAAATCTGCTTACGTTGTGTGCCATAGTTCGCCTTTTCCTAGTTTGTTCTGCTTTCCTTTCCTTTTCCTCTTTGTATCTGTAATACTTGTAGTTTTACAACATTTGACAGCAGCAAAAAAATGGTGAGGAAGTGATAAACTATATGGTCAATGTAAACAGCATACACAAGTGAAAATAGGCAGATTATAAGGCTTTTCTATGCTGGCATGGTCATTCATACATACATACATACAAATATATCAGGCATGAGCAGTAATGCCCTTCCAGCCTGCAAATATACCAAAATAATCATTCCTATAGTAGCTGTCCAAGTTCTTCATAAAAATATCTAAACTAGTGCTCTCAAAGTGTTTTGGGTTTATAATACCACGACAGGAATGAACGTCATTCCTAAGTAAGGGTATGATTAGAGTTCATGAAATTAGCATTGTTTCAGTCTATAATGTTAGATAATAGTACTCTACTCAACACCCATAAAATAGCCAAAAATGCCTCTTTCTGTAAGTCATATGGGGTGACATGTATTGGTAGCATAAGTGCAGTTGTAAATTTTTTTTTATTAGACCTGTTGCTCCTGCTACTGCTGGAACTGCCTGTATATCTTCCTTCTTCTACATTGCTCTCAATTATGCTAGGAAACCCTGGTATTTTATAACTGTGTGTGTGTGTGTGTGTGTGTGTGTGTGTGTGTGTGTGTGTGTGTGTGTGTGTGTGTGTGTGTGTCTCTGTCTCTATATTTCAAAATACTATAAGCACTGGGTGTAACAATTTTAGTGATCAATGCTACTTTTGTTTTTTGTTTTTTGTTTTTTGGGGGTTTTTTTGCACAGACCACGATATCTGTTTTTTTCCACATCTATTTTTTAACTGTTGGTAATGGGTAATGTCATGTAATATAAATGTCATCATTCTGTATAATGCTTTTATGTTTCCAATGCTTCTTGTCTACTTGTATGTTATAATGTTTGCACAATCCCCAGTTCAACAGTTTTGCCACATTATTGTACATTTCAGTATATGGACCCACTGCTATGAGTGTATCACACCCAGCAACAAAATGCGCAGCTGATTCCAGTGCTGTTTTACAGAGTCCACATTTGTCTGTTTCTCCAATGTTTTCAGTGTATATTTAAATCCATGTGTATACCATCCATTATCCTGGGCTACCATTACTAGCTTTTCATTATTTGGTTTCAATTCACCTCTTCACAAAAAACAAACTGAATAAACTCCGTAAAAACCCCAAGGCGAACTGGAACACAATAAGAGAAGGCTGAGAAAGTAAAATATTTAATGGACTCACAAATAAAATTAGCGCTTTCGGCAGGGAAAATACCCTGCCTTCTTCAGAATACACAGCAGAACTGAAGAAACGAGTATTTATACATCAATAAAAGGCAAGTACCCAATTAGCATAAAGTGCATTGTTAAATACAACAATTGTCATGGCAACCTAAAAGTAAAATCAACCTCCTTACACATTATCAGATGCAAGAAACGCATATCGTAATAACAAATGTAAACAGTAATTTCTACTCATTGTTATAATGAATGACCGAAGAAAGTGTTTTCTATATCATTTGAGAACATACTTTATCAAAATTGTCCTAAAGCCAAAATTATTATTGATAAAGTAATAGCAAGCTGAAAATAGGACACATTCGCAAGAGGCTGTGCGGTAAATCAAATATAAAATACCGACAATTTAGGTGTCGCTCAAGCTTGCCAAATCACCATAAAAAAATGATATAAGTGCCATCAACTTGAAATGCAATGCAAAAGTAAATGAAAATACAATTTTATATAAAGTTGTAAAATTAGCATTATTTTATCAAGTAAATGCTTTTCTAACTAAATATTTATATAAAGTGCGATACACAATAAATAAAGTGACATAATAAGTAAAACCAGATATTGCAAATAGATATAAAAGGAAAACATACCTGCATTTTGAAACTACAGTTTATGCGCTTAACCATTTAATAAAACAAGAATAATGTAGCAAAATTCATAATCCTAGCAAGTACTGAAATTCATCTATTATAAGCTAACCACTTCAAAACACATTTTATAGAAATGGCCTCATTTATACCTGGTATAATGCGCCAGTACCTTTGCCAAAGAAGTTTGTCTATTTCTCAGACGATTTAGGGTCCCCCATGTCCGAGTCCGCTGTAGATGGCAAAACCAATGTATGTCCACTGTTATCACAAATGTGTCGAGCTAAAGCATTATTTAAATCATTTTAGAAACTGCATTAATGTGCTCATATATTCTTATTTTAACTTACGCCGGTTTCCTATATAGAAAGCCTCCTTACATAGAATACAAACCACTGACTTTGTTTCACAGTTAAAATGACTATTAATCCTATATTCCTTACCATTGATGAACAAGTGCCAACTTTTATGTGTCTACATTGACTACATGTCCCACATTTGAACATTCCATGTGGATGGTTAGACGTATGCTTATTTTTTGATTTCTCCAAAATCGACTTGAGGTTATCACCTTCCCATAAGTTATTCCAGGTTTTCACCCAGTAATGTAGTTAATCCTATATCATGTTTGATAACTTCCCAGTTTTTGTTGATAATCTCTTTTATCTGATGAAAATCCAAAGAATAAGTGTGTAAAAAGCTGCTACAATAGTTTGGTTTAGGTTGAAATGACGAGATGTTTCTACTAATGTTATAGGAATACTGTTAACGTCCAAATCATTACTATTTTAAATGGAAGCAAAATGTTCTTCATCGTTTGAAACTTCTAAGACAATGTTATTAACCAAATTTAGTGGATAACCCCTTGATGTAAACATGTCTGTCAATTTTCTACATTCGACTTGAAAGTCACAATCGTCTGTTACCATCCGTGCTGCTCTGACTAGTTGACTTTTTATGACTGATCTTTTTTGGTAGTACGGATGGTTGCTTGAGAAATGTAATAGGGAGTTACAATAAGTAGGCTTTCTATATATAGTACTCTAGAAAATTGACAGACATGTTTACATCAAGGGGTTATCCACTAAATTTGGTTAATAACATTGTCTTAGAAGTTTCAAATAAACGTGAAGAAGGGCATTTTTTTCCTTTGCTTCCATTTAAAAATAGTAATGATTTGGACGTTAACCTTAGTATTCCTATAACATTAGTAGAAACATCTACGTCATAATTACCGCAATCCCTACCCTCACATACACAAAACAAAAAATTCGAAATGCATAAATGGTCATAAAAACATCAAAAGTATCTTTTCCGTGGCTTTATGTGCACAATAAACTAGATGAAAATGATTTCTATTTGTATGTTTTCCTTTTGTAAGTCTGACCTCTAGAATCACTCTGCTAAAGATCAACTATGTCCAAGAGTCTAAGTTACTGTTAAAGGGCCCTAATGAAAAAAAGTTTGCTAACTAAAAATATTATTCATGCATTTCAAATGGTCTTTACTTTTCATAACAAATCCATGTGTTACAAGCATTCTTATTTGCTCATCGCCTGCCCACATATCACAAAGTAGTGATCTCTCTGCATCACAAAAACGGGTCTATGTCTGATCGTCGAATGCTCTAAATGTCGAACACCTCTTTGGCAAATGCTATTTGTTGAATCTTCATTCTTTGAACGATCATTTCAGTGAAACTTTTTACCATGGTAAGTAACTAGTGGACCAAGCTACCAACCGCAACAAAAATCAGCATTTTTAAACCCCCCCCCCCAACTAAATATACCAACTCTGAGATCACACTACAGTGGGGAAAAGGGCAAATTCCCAATAATGGCCCACCAGTTACTTACTGTGGGAAAAAGTTCACTGAAATGATTGTTTGATGGATGAAGACTTCGACAAATAGCATTCGACGAAGAGGTATTCAACATTTAGTGAGTTCGACTAAGTGAAGTAGAACCCACCAACACTATAGGTAATATTTTATATTCTATTTCCTATTAAACATCGTATCAACCACAGAAGATCCAACCATCTTAAAATTCCTCACCATGCGCCACAATTTGCAGCAAAATTTACCTTGATATTTCCTTAATAAACTACATACCCTTTAAACAATAGTTTGAAACTTTATATAATCATTTTAACACTGTTTTTCTTCATAGATTCATTTTTATTCTATTTATACTGAAAACTTTAATGAAATCTGCTTACATTGTGTGCCATAGTTCGCCTTTTCCTAGTTTGTTCTGCTTTCCTTTCCTTTTCCTCTTTGTATCTGTAATACTTGTAGTTTTACAACGTTTGACAGCAGCAAAAAAATGGTGAGGAAGTGATAAACTATATGGTCAATGTAAACAGCATACACAAGTGAAAATAGGCAGATTATAAGGCTTTTCTATGCTGGCATGGTCATTCATACATACATACATACAAATATATCAGGCATGAGCAGTAATGCCCTTCCAGCCTGCAAATATACCAAAATAATCATTCCTATAGTAGCTGTCCAAGTTCTTCATAAAAATATCTAAACTAGTGCTCTCAAAGTGTTTTGGGTTTATAATACCACGAGGAATGAACGTCATTCCTAAGTAAGGGTATGATTAGAGTTCATGAAATTAGCATTGTTTCAGTCTATAATGTTAGATAATAGTACTCTACTCAACACCCATAAAATAGCCAAAAATGCCCCTTTCTGTAAGACATATGGGTGACATGTATTGGTAGCATAAGTGCAGTTGTAAATTTTTTTTTATTAGACCTGTTGCTCCTGCTACTGCTGGAACTGCCTGTATGTCTTCCTTCTTCTACATTGCTCTCAATTATGCTAGGAAACCCTGGTATTTTATAACTGTGTGTGTGTGTGTGTGTGTGTGTGTGTGTGTGTGTGTGTGTGTGTGTGTGTGTGTGTCTCTGTCTCTATATTTCAAAATACTATAAGCACTGGGTGTAACAATTTTAGTGATCAATGCTACTTTTGTTTTTTGTTTTTGTTTTTGGGGGTTTTTTTGCACAGACCACGATATCTGTTTTTTTCCACATCTATTTTTTAACTGTTGGTAATGGGTAATGTCATGTAATATAAATGTCATCATTCTGTATAATGCTTTTATGTTTCCAATGCTTCTTGTCTACTTGTATGTTATAATGTTTGCACAATCCCCAGTTCAACAGTCTTGCCACATTATTGTACATTTCAGTATATGGACCCACTGCTATGAGTGTATCACACCCAGCAACAAAATGCGCAGCTGATTCCAGTGCTGTTTTACAGAGTCCACATTTGTCTGTTTCTCCAATGTTTTCAGTGTATATTTAAATCCATGTGTATACCATCCATTATCCTGGGCTACCATTACTAGCTTTTCATTATTTGGTTTCAATTCACCTCTCCTTAACCATTCCTGCATCAAATGTTGGTCAACATGAGGTTGTTCCAGAAGATCTCCATACTTGCCAGTAAATGTAAGTTTTTTATATTTTCTCTTCTCATTTCATCATTTTCCTTATATTCTTTCTTTTGTTTTTTTGGCACACCCAGTTGCTGTCTGATTTTTGCCTACTTCGGCTTTGATTTCCATTCCAGCTTTATTCTGAAATATTTCTGCTAAACTAAGCAAAAATATCATCTTATACTTCTTCTCCTCATGTTTTGAAACTTTCACTTTGTTTGGATCTGATGAGGTCAGCAGATATGCATGCAATCCCATGATTACATATCTATATATGTAGTCAGTTTTAAGGAGACCCATACCTCTTTATGAGTGAGGAATGTATAATCTTGATACACACTGATTTGTATATATCATTTGATATTCATGAAGCATTTTTCTTGTTTTCATGTCCCAATGATTCAATACTTTTTGGGATCAATCAGTCACCCCTAAGCTATAACCTAGAACAGGAAGAGCAAACTGATTTATAGCTTGAACTTGATTCCTAAATGTCAAGGCAGTTTTCAATATTAGTTGTAGTCTTCTGAAGTACTCCTTACTCAGATTTATTCTCATTTGTTCATGTTTTATTGTCAACCCTTCATCTATTCCCAAATATTTATATACTTCCTCCTGCTCAAGTTCTTTTATATCACATTCCCATCCCAGAATGATATTTTCTTTATGCTCCAACTTTCTATTTTTAAATGTTATTTTTGCACATTTTCCAAGATCAAATGTCATTCTTATATCATCTGAAAAAGTTTTAATCATATTTAGTTGTGCTTTCAACCCCTGTTCTGATGAATTTTATGTCATCCACAAAAAGCAAATGAGAAATCATTAAATAAGGTTAGTTTCTGGGAGCCAAAGTGTAACCATAGCCTAATCTGTTCAGTAAGCCACTTAATGGGTTAAGGGCAAGACAAAATAATAGTGATGACAAAGACTCACCCTGGAATATCCAACCTTGCATTTTTATCACTGGGATAATAAATTTCCCTTTGCCATGGCTCAAGTCCAAAGCTGTTTACCACCGTTTCATAGTCACTGTAATTTCATGGATCAAAGTAGGGTGTACCTCATGCATCTGTAAGTAGGCCATTATCCATAAATGTGGGTTGCTGTTAAATGCTTTTTGTAGTCTATCCATGCCATACATAATTCTTCTTCTTTTTACAACTCTCTGTTATGGCTTTATTTAGCAACAAATGATCCTTTGCTCAATATGACTTTCCATTATTACCTTTTTGTTCTTTTGCCATAATTGAGTTTTTCTTTCTAAATGACTGTGCTCTCTGCATCAGTTGCAGTCTATAATTCGTATATTGTTAGAAGGCAAGTTATTGGTCTATAGTTCATTGTTGAGGAGTATAGTTCTTCTAGTTGTTAACCAAATTGGTGTCTGTTCCAGAAGCACATATAAATAATTCTTGCTCAGTGCCAAATATTTGTGTAAAATGTTAATAGGTATAACTAGACATTTAGTACTGCTTCTTTTCCAGTTAGAAGCTTTCTCTGGCTATTTCATCCCATTTCATATCCTCTTCATTAGAGCATCGTATTGTTCCTTTTAATTCTTCTATCCATTCTTCATCTTTATTATGTTCAACAGGGCCTTCATAAACACTTTATCAAAATGTACCTACTTCTTCTTTTGGTGGTGTTTCTGTTTCTTTTGTTTTGTTTCTTAATTCTCATTAAAAAATGGCCATTAATGAATTGCATGTTTGCTACTTTTCCTTTATATTTATCTGTTTATCTTCTAAGTTTTTCTGCTAGTGCTTATATTTTTAGTTTATTATTGGAAATAATGTATGATAAATCCTGGTCTGCATTGATAACTGTGCAACGCTTTTACAACTTCAATCTTTCTAAGTATTTCCTGATGATCTTTGCCCTTTTCTGTGTCTTCTAAAAGGGATCCTTCTTGCCTTAATTGTTTTATAGTTTTCTCTGGTTGTTGTGCCTATAGAGGAATTCTGTGTGTTCCCTTTTATTCCTTTGTTAAACTATGTTTTGTGGTAACAATTTATCCATAATTGGTTTGGCTGCAGAATGATATGTCCTACTTATTTCCACTATAGCACATGAATTTCTCTTAATAGCCCTGACTACTGTATTCATCTGTTTTAAGGGTCTTCTAACATTTTTGGTCTTGTTTATTTTCTAAAGTCTATTGCTTTTATCTAGCTTAATATGTCTGCCTAGCTCTATTAAATTAAGCAGGTATTTCCTTAGATCATTTTCTTCTGAACCAGAAACATCATTTTTGCTCTGATTCCTTTGAGTATTCTATAGGAAGTTCCAAAACATCTTCCTGTGACCTATCCTCTTGAGATGTATCCTGCTTCATGTGCTGTTCCTTCATATGGTGATTCATTGGCCCATCACACCACATCATTACCTACATCAGAGTTGCCATTGTTTCTTGCTTCTTCACTTGCTGTCCAACTTCATGTGGTTGTCTGATGATTCTCTACAACTCAGGTTGTTTGATGATTTTCTACTACTATTTGATTACCCCAAGCATTCCCATAGATACTTGTCTCTAAATGTCATATACACCTGAATAAGGTCTCCTCTTAAATATTTATATGAGACACTGTTCAAGTTTTAATTTTTCATGATAACTTAAACTTTTACATCTATGGATGCCCTATGTATATATCTGCTGTACTTTTTCCAATTTACTCAAACCATTTTTATAAGGTTTCCCTATTATTATCTTAGAGTATAGTTTGTAATGTAACTTACAATGATTTATTATACTTTATGAATCTTTTTATATAACCTAAAGTTTTATAACTGCCATAAACCAATTGATATGTTCAGAAAAACTTAAGGCCGGATCTACCCACGTACCTAGGTATTTAAGTAAATACAAAGTTACAATAAGTGCGTGCTGTATTAAATATTCTGGTTTCAGTCTATCTCTCCCAAATCTCATGTGCTTAGTTTTTGATGTCTTTATTACCATATTATTCTTTGGTGGAAAATGGTCAATTAAGTCAACTTGTTTTGCAGACATGCCCTATCTGCAGCAAATATAATCAGTTTCCCATTTTCAAATCATTTGCATACCGACTACAGAACACCACAGATGAGAAAGATAGATCAAAAAGATTCAGCTTAAACAAGTATAGGCCCAGAACTGGATACCCTGACTGTAACCTAGAATTTCAATTTCCAGTTGCTGTATGATGCTCCCCATATCCTATTTGTAAGCCATGCAGTGTTCCATCTCATTAATATTATATTAATACCTGATTGTTCTAATTTATTGATTAATATTTAGTGTATGACTCTATAAAAGGCTGAAGACAGGTCTGCATAAATTAATTAGAACAAGCTTTTTCATTTATAGCTGGTATTATGTGATTATAAAGCCTCATGCTACAGTTGTTGTGGATTTATTTTCAACATACGTCTATTGATACGTGCTTTTAGATCCAAAACATTCAGGTTCCAGTAATAATACATTCAAAATAACATTCTCCATTATTTTACCACAGCAAGAAAGTAGACTTATGGGTTTATATAACTCTGGATTTGTCCTATTCCCCTTTCCCTTAAAGATAGGTCTAAGAAGTGTAATGTCTCCAATCTTGAGGAATCTCCCCATACCCAAATGACCCAGTGAATAACAGATGTCATGGAACTGTTAATTCACACTGAGGTGTTCTCTGGTCATTTTCATTAATTCCATCAACACCTCATGTTTTACTTGGGTTCGGTCTGAGTAATATTTTTTTCAACATAGTCTCATTTCAGTTTTTAACATTACTTGGATATTGCTAGCCCAAATTATTTTTTTGTGCACCCAAACTGTTTTGATTAATATTTTGTAAATATATCCACCCTGTGTTATATCTGAAAATGAATCTCAGAATATACACAAAGTTAATAATTTTCTGTCTTTACTCCTACCACAGCTTATATATCTATAAATAATTTCCTAGTATGCTCAATATCTTTATATACATTTTCTTCAAATGCTTCCTGATTTTGCCTTACACTATGTTTAATTTGTTTGTCCAGTTTATTTATTTCAGTTTTCAAAGTTATAGTATGTCATTGTTTCTATTTTTATACTCTTATCACTCATCTTAATTATATTGTTCTTATGAGCGTATATTCTCCTGACTTTTTTAGCATTTAAACATTTTCCCTTTCAAAACTTGTTACATTCCCTCTGCCATCTTTCCAATGAATGTATCAGTCAGATTAATTTTACATAGTAACTGTTTTTTCCATATAGTGTGTTATCAATCTGCAGTGCTTTATTTAGATTTCAGTTTGGCAGAATTACCTAGCAATTGTTTCACCCTATGATTACCGCACATAACATGAACTAACAATCTTCTCCTTAGGCATACAAACAGTATGTCCTGTTCCCTGGTAGTTTTTTTATAATGTGCAACAATTGTTGTTCCTGAATATATGTTACAAATAATTTCCTTCCTTACTAATGTTGTACAATCAATATTATTCCAGTCTGTTTTTGTCAAATTTAAGCCCCCAGCTATTAAAACTTGTCTTGCTTGTGTTTCATGCAAAGAATGTATGAATTCCTCTAGGTCATCAGAATTTGAATAAGGTGGTCTATATACCCCAAATAACTGTAATATGTGTCAGTGGTATGTACCTATTCACAATGTCCTCATATCCAAGAGGATAAATCTACATAAAAAATAAATTATGGCAAACAACAGGAAATATTCTAGTCCTGTTCACAAGGACATTAAATTGCTAAATAACATTAAAAATGACACACACTGAACCCTTCTAATTCAGATCTCCCCAGCCGTCTATAAAATAGAAATAGTTAAGTGCTTTACATCTACAGGAGTTTGTCAAGGTTCCACTATACCTTACGTCACATAAACAAGGGCTGCAACCTCACTTTTTCTGATAAAAATTAAGCTTTAAAATTGTAGCATGAAGAAATATCCTATGCGACTGAAATGCAAAAAGAGCAGATATATTCAGTGCAATATATTTGTCTTTACAGTAGCAACTGTCCTTAGATTCAAAATCCTCAGAATTTTAAGTGCTAAGAGTTTCATAAGCCACAAAAACACATTAAAAGTTATTTTTAATTAAATTCTTTCTCTAAATAGCTTATGGTAGCTCATTAACCATTCAAGCTAGACATATAACATTTTTGTTTGCCAGTTTTCAGTTTTCATATGAGGTTTGACAAATCTGTCGCTGGTGATAGGTTGTTAAGGCATTTCTAGAAGTATAAAATCATCAATTAACATTAACTGTAATATTAAGCACATCAGTGTCTTTTTTATTCTTTTATTTATTTATTATGTATTTATGTATTTTTTGGCATCATGTTAGCTTGAAACTGACAGTGTCTCATTCTTTGTATATTGCTTGGATTCATAAATGTCATTGCACATAGGAAAGTATGAAACTATTACATATCCACCGCTTAACATCCAGGATAGGTTTTATTCCATAGAACATTAAGCGTCACGGACATTAAGTGAACACCATATACTTTGTATTGTGCTTCGCTTAATGTCTGTCTGCACAATGGCTGATTGCATTTACATTTGCTTAGTACAGTATGAACATAAATGTGGTTGGATATTGTGCAGAAGAACGTTAAGCTATACACAACTGTACATATTTTTCAACTGGGAGATTTTACATGGATTAATATTTTTTTACTACAGCATTTACAAAAGTTATGAGAGGAAGTGATTACCAAAGCTAATATCTTATGACTATAACTAGGTGGCAGTACAAAATAACAGTGGTCAATATAAACACTGTAGATGTATATATATATTTTCCCTGTGGCAGCAATGCAAAGATCATAGACCATAGAAGCAATAATACTTTTAAAAAAGTATATCTGAGGTTGGATTCCAAAACAACTTCTGGGTGAGGTAAGGTCCAGCACTGCATTATTATACACGTGACTGAATGAAGAAATCCTCAGGGAAGCTGTACTGACCTGTACATAACCTAGAATGAAAGAAGAAAAGGGGCTGAGCTTAGAAGAAGTAAGAACAGCACTAAGGAAAATGACGTCAGGGAAATCAGCAGGCATAGGTGAGGTCATAGCAGATAGGATCAAGATGTTGAGTGAGTAAGAGAAGAACTGGCTTTTGAGAGTATTCATAGCAGTATAGAGACAAAGGTATATGCTAGATGGCTGGAGAATAAGCATACTAGTCACAGTGTATAAGAACAAAGGGGACATTCCCAAATGTGGGCAGTACAGAGAAATCAAGCTTCAGACTCCTGCCACACTACATGGAAACACTAGAGAGGGTGATTGATAAATGAATACAGTGGGTGGTGGAGCATAGGATGAGAGCTGAGCAGATTGGATTTGGATTGGGAAGCAGTATATCTGATCTGATATTTGAAGTTAAATGGGTAGTTGGGGGTTGGAGATGGGGGGAGTCCAGCTGGGCATTCTTAAACTTGTAGGGCGTGTCTTGGTGGCCCTGGGAACTGGTTTTGGTGGTCCTGTGGTGATTCAGAGTCCCAGAGATGTTGGTAAGTTTAGTGTGTGCTTTGTTCAATGACCCAGTAGCACAAGTCCAGGCAGTGTTCAGGCTCAAGGACAGGATCCCAGAGAGGGTCAGGATGCCTCAGGGTTTAAACTGCATTGGTGCACAGGCTAGAGAGGCTAGACCAGCAGGGCTGCTATGTCCAGATGGTATGGTTTTCTTGGTGGGTTTTGAATGGAACCTTTGACATGTGGTGGGGGTGGATTTCAGGGCTGGAGGCACATGGGATAAGGCTGGGCACAGATAACATGGCTGTGGTGGTAGGTAAGGAGAGATCAAGGGAGACTGGCAGTTGGTGTGGAGGGGAGTGTGGTGGAGTGGGTTGGTGGCTGCAAGTGTCTAAGTGTGGCTGAGGGTCTGGCTAAGGGGTAAGAGCAGAAACTGAGGGACTATGACCAGCTGGTGCAGGGTGCCAGAGGGTGGTGTGTGGCAGGTGGGTGGTGGCTGTGAGTGGAGTATGTAGGGCAGAGCTGTGGCCAGTGCTTCTATGTGGTACAGAGGCCTGGACAGTTGGAGTGAAAAGGTTGTGTGGCTGTAGATGGTGGGGGTGAGGTACTCAGACAGGTGATGGAGTGCATACCACGAGATAGGTGGGGAAGTGGTGGTGTAGTGAGTGCTGGCATAGCTTCTGTTACATAGGAGGTCATGGAGAACTGATTACAGAGGATTGGGCACATGTGCAAGAAAGCAGAAGATTTGAACTAGATTTAGAAGAGATAGGAAGAAGAAGGCATGAGGAAATGAGAATGTCTAGTAAGGAGATGGATGGATTATATGAGGGACGTTCTGTGATAGTCAGACGTGACTGACAAATTACATTATATAGTGACATGGAATTGAGAAAGGTGGTGATAGTTGATACAATACCATGAACCCGTGTAGAAAATGGGGCAAAAATGAGGTTGTTGATGACAGTAATTCTGTAGGTGACTCAAAAACAGCCACTACTTTAAGAGAAGTTATGTGAATTAAGAAAGGCAGTAGCAGTTTTGAAGGCTATGAACCAGATGCACTTCCATAAAGACATGATCCTTATAAGACAGAAGTAAAAACTGGTAAAGCACTCCATCCCAAGACAGTGTTTCCTCCCCTGAAATTTGAGATCATGATAATCCACCTTTTATGGCAGCTAGCACCCTGAAAATGAACCTGCTGATATTACAGTGGCTGCTACCAACTACTGCACAACCCACAGGAAGGAGACACCCTGCTAGGCATCATTAGTGGAGCCTACTTGACCAAGTCTTGAACCAGGAGGTTATTGACTAATAGTAAAGGGACAAAGAACAGGTGTTGGTTATGTGTGACTAACCCACTAAAAATGAAAGTGTGCCTATTACTGAAAATTCTCACATCTGAGATTCTTTGCCATCATATGGGTGACATAGTAGGATTTTCATGATCCCAGCTTCTTGCATCTTGAGCAAGATCCTGGTTGTTGTGTGTCAAGAAGCTGGGAACTACATAAATTTCCCACCAATAGCAGCCAAGTGCAATGCATTCATGAAACAGTTCCATAATATTGAACAATACCTATATGTACTAGGTTCTGTAGACTATGCCTACACTGTGGCAAGTCATACCCTCTTCTGGATGATGATAAGTAAATTAGCCATAAAAGGATGGCATTCAATCAACAACCAGGCCATATGTGCCACAGGTGTTCAGATCCTACAGACTGAAGGACTATTCTCTGGAAGTGTGCATGATCGCTTCATTTGGAAAACCCGTGTCCTATGTCATAATATTCTAAACTGTGATATCCCTGATGAACCCCTGATAAGTGAATGCAGAATGCATAGGGTATAGCAAGACACTGAAAATGACTCTCAACTCTGTTTATATGTTATACTAGCCAACTGTTACACCCTGGATCCCTATCAAATGACTCCTATTGACTATCCTTAATCACCTGCTGAAACCAAACAACACAGCACAGACAGATCACAAATTTACTGAGTGTTTGGATTACCTCAGTAACAATTCAGGTGTGTCAGGTCTGCAGCAAACACAGAGGACAACACAGCTGGTCTCCTGAAGTGCAATCATGCACAACATGATAAAATTAAGCATATCAGCCTTCTAATCTACAGTTCTGAACTCTTTCCCCAAAAACCCTGAATGCTGGCAGATGACCCACTATGACACAGTGAAAATGATGGTGTCAAAGGGCCATAAGCAAGAAACATTAGTGCACTATAGGCAGGTGAACTAGTGATAAAGCAAAGTTTGGTACAAAACTATGTGCCATGTCTTGTCATAGGTACAGACTGCAGAAAGATAAATATCATGACCACAGTGGTACAGAAACCATGACTACAGCAATTCAGGACATGCTGACATGTGCATGTCTATCAAATGTGTGGCATCAGACACAACTACTGCTAACACAAAAGTCAACAAGGTGCACATCATCTGCACAGAATGCATAAATAACACACAGGCAGTCATAATGGCCATACTAATGTAGCCATCATATCACTACCAACTCAGAGCATGCTGACCTGTGGGTATTCCCCAAAGCTGTGACACGTAATAACACCTCTTTTAGTATAACACATATTTATTAGGATAGTAACCAGTACAGTCATTATATGTACATGAAGCAGGATACACACAGGACAGCTCAGCATACACACAAGCAGATTTTATGGTCACAGTGGCATAGTTGTGAGATCAGATATTAACTAAGTTTCAGAACTAAGTGTACCAGCATCATAGACTCAGAAGTAACCATCCCCAAATACCCTGCTAAACTTATCAGAGACAGCTACAAAAATGATGGCCACAGTGGTACATCTGCCATGACAGTACTAACCCAGAGCAATTGCTTCTTCTTCTTCTTTCGGCTGCTCCCATTAGGGGTCACCACATCAGATCAACTGTTTTCATTTCTTCCTGTCCTCTGCATCTTGCTGTGTCACACCAACCACCTGCATGTCCTCTCTCACCACATCCATAAACCTTATCTTAGGCCTTCCTCTTTTCCTGTTACCTGGCAGCTTCATCCTTAGCATCTTTTTCCCAATATACTCTGCATCCCTCCTTAGCACATGTCCAAACCAATGTAATCTTGCCTCTCTGGCTTTGTCTCCAAACCTTCCAACCTGGTCTGACCCTCTAATATACTTATTCCTTATCCTGTCCATCCTCGTCACACCCAGTGCAAATCTTAACATCTTCAACTCTGCCACGTCAAGCTCTGACTCCTTCTTTTTTGTCAATGCCACTGTCTCCAACCCATATAACACAGCTGGTCTCACTACCCTCTTGTAGACCTTCTCTTTCACTCTTACTGGTACTCGTCTGTCACAAATCACTCCTGACACTCTTCTCCACCCACTCCATCCTGCCTGTACTCTCTTCTTCACCAGAGCAACTGACATGTATATATCTAGAGAGCCTCTGCCATCATGTAGAGGCTCTGCTTATAAACATTGTTGTATCATAATAACCATAATACTCATCTTCTGAATCACACTGTGCTAAGAAAACTACAGCACAGACACCCTTAGGTAGAACATGGAGTATAACACAATACAGCCATCTAATCTGCACAAGGTGCTGCAAGCATCTGTAATGTGAACTTAATGTTTGATCACATGGCACAATATCATATTATGAACCCAGAACATTTGTAGGGTGACAATTTTGCCACTGGGTACAGATGGATTTGTATCTGTAAGCACAGAAGCGCTACATGTGATAGAATGTGTGACAGATGTGTGAAATGAGACACTACTATGAAGTGGTCTTCACAGCTAATGGTGTTTGGCACTGTATATGGCATTGAAAGGCTACTACCCTTAGCCTACATAGCAGTGTCAGCTAATGCTGACACTCTATGTCACTGGGTCCAATGGCTAGATTTATTCACCTGTATGCCCCATCTAGAGCATGTGTGGGTGTGCCTTCTTTGAAGGTTGGGTGCCGGGCTGGCAAATCAACACTGTAAAAATTCACTGCCGATCATTAGAGGACCAGAGTTCTGCTGTGGCAACCCCTAACTGGGAAAAGCCGAAAGAAGATTATTTTATGCCCCATCTATGTTTGCCATGCTGTCCATATTCTCAGTCATGGAAAGCACGTAGTTGTGCTATTAGCTGTAACTGCTGTGAAATGATATCCTTGCTACAGTAGGAAATATCCTCTCCATAGCTACAAGATATTCAGTGTGGTACCTCTGAGCCATGTTTTGTGAGGTGGCTAGAATACATGATATACAATATAGGACAACAGTGTGTCCTGCATAAAATACTATTACGTGCCACCACAGGTGCCCATTGGACTTTTCCGTTATAAGTATGGACACAGACCCAATACAGTTTGTTCCCCATGGATGGCAGTGGTTGGTCAGCAATAACAGTACCTTACGGGTCCCATCCTACTGGAAACATTGAATGTGTAGTCAACTGCATCCCTGTGTCTTCAAACAATGTGGCTAGGATAAATTCTACCAGGTCAACAGTAAAAGGTCTTGTTGTGTCTGTCTGTCCTACGTCTTGTGCTCACATTGCTGTGCCTCGGGGGGTTGTTGGTGGCATCATGAGGTACGTCCCCAGTAATGGCACTTGTAAGTCTTGAAACATCCCTATAGTCAGTGGTAGTACCTAAAGTGGGTTTTTTGCACTCTGTTGTAGATGTCATTAGGTAAATATGACATATATGTAAGTTATTAACCATCTGCATCACAAATATGGCTTCATGTAATACCATGGTGATAGCCACTTTTTAGACTGATCATGCAGTGTACAACTCCAGACAGACCTGAAAAGCATGCATGACAATTCTGTCATTAATGAGTATACTATCATGCAGTACTCACAGATTTCCTGCAATTGTCAAATGTCATAAATTCACCTGCACCATACCTGGCTTGGCATCATCTACTGTTGGTTTAGTTATACCATTTCTTATTTGACATTTCAAGTTTTGTTAGTGTATTTTTATGGCATACACTTGAAAAGCCATATATACAGGACAGGATATCAATTCTACAATATGTGAGTCACTTTTGAAGCAAATCCATGCAAATTTTGATATTGGCATTCTAGGAATTTGCATTCCTAACTGTTTCAGATACTCACTCAAAGTTACCTACGATTAATTGTATGGAACAGGCCACACTTGAGAACGTTGCTGCAATATTACAAAGGATATTTACAAAAAGTTACCTTCCATGGTAGATTGTGATAAGGAACCACAGTGTGCCTCAAAAGAGTTCCAAGTTTTCACAAAACAGAATGTCATAAAGCAGTTCACGTCTATGCCCCATCCTCATGCCACAAATAATTTAGCAGAAAGATTTTCCCAAATGTTTAAGAAAACAACTAAAGTCACGATCCATGAACACAAACTGTTGCAGCAAAAGACAGCACTTTCCTTTCTGCATATCAAAACTCAATCCACATGTTTTGTTCTATGTAGCATTTGTTAATCAGGTGGAAGGACTTATAAAAGCTGACTTTTTTCAGTCATGACCTGCATCACACAAGGACAGTTTGCAATTTTACAACAATTTGCAAGAGCAGTTTGCAGTTTATGCATTCTTATAATTGTTATAGCCAATCAACATATAATATAAAAGAGGAATGCATTTACATATTTACACAGATACAACAGATGTAGATGCAACTTGATTTGATTAGTTGAATGCAGAAAGTTTTTATAGTTAACAGGTACACAAAGTAAAAGAACAGTGACCTTGCTCCTGTGTGCAAACCTACACCATTTGGGTTGTTTGGCCAATGTACCATTTAGGATGTATGCAAGGAAAATAGATGTCATAGACTAATTTTGAAGGTTCCATGTAGTCACCCCTATAAATATAGGGGTGAACATCACAATGTACTTATGGGACAATACCTTTCCTTTGGAAATCTTCAGCTGTTGGCAAATTTTAACACACCACATTTCATCAGTGTTTAAAGGTTTCCTGTTTGAAAAAGTTGGACAAGTCTGCTCCATCTCCTCATCTCCATCTAGAGAACATGCATAGCTGCACCTATCAAAAGGCATACTCCCTTCTAGTGTCTCTTGAATATTGTTGAATCATAAGCTGCTGAATCTGAGATATGGCCCCTCATCAGAAATGAAACCTTTTAGATCTTACACTAAATTCCTACCACTCATTGACTACCTCACATCCTTAGAAGAACTCCAAGCTTTGTGGAAATAAAGACTTCTTTATTTATAGCATTAAACTTTTTCCAAACAGTATTTGGGCTCAGTCTGCTTTTTCCTTCATTGCGTTAAAGAAATTGCTGTGATAAAACAAAGTACAAACTCCCACTGATGTTACCTAAGTTATATCTTTACATTTTATTACATATCTATTCAGAGCTGCTAGGCAAGTCTCTCTTGCTTTCTGTTTATTGTGCATCTCGAACTTTGCTAGCTCTTTTTGTGTTGACTAGATAATGCCTTTTAACTTATTTTTGTAGTTAGTATTTTGTGGTTCTTATATGTTAAAATTTCTCAGTCATTTTATTGTATTATCCTAATTATACACTGCTTTCCATGTTTTGACTTCTCTGTAACTAGGTAATACTTGACAATGGGCCAATGTGTGCAACCCATGTTTTCTTTCTTCATTTGTTTTTCACAGAAACCAACTAGGTACAATTGTACTTTTCCAGCCCAGGCAAAGTGCACTTTCTGGATAAGTGATCTGCCCTGGCACATAGTCTGCAATGGAAGATTGACAAGACCAAACCCAGAACTATAGGCTAAAGCTTATAAGTATAGCAATGGCCATCTCTATGAAGCTTCCACTGACTGTAAAAATAAATAAATTAAATAAATATCTAAATTTCTGGATCCTTTGCTGTAATTTGCACAGTTTATGGGTATATAAATAAAGAACACTGACATCTTAGTAAACTGCAAGATGGGTTGTGGAAGCAAGCCTGTATGAGATGGAGTACGCAATACAGTTGTTGCTACACAACTAGGAGTGTGTTTATTTTTTTGGAGGGGTCTTCTTTATGTATTTATTTGTGTTATTTATTTATGTTTGTTAACCCAGATGCAAACACAAGTACATACATAAATATAGTATACATATATGTATACATATATGTATACTATATATATATATCTCAGCAAAATGTAGTGAATATATTATGAAATTTAACTTTTATAAAGTATTAAAAAGTCACACAGTAAGTGAGAAGAATAAGTACTGAATGGTGAGATTAAAATGTAGACAATGCTGCTATTATAATGTATATACAGTATATACAATATATATATATATATATATACCATGAGACTTAAACAATTAAGCTCATCGGTTACTTTATGCTAGTGTTAAGGTCTCTGCATGGACTTTCTTGTCAGTGTCAGACATACATTAACTGTACTGTCTTAAAAATAGACATCTTTTCTTGCATATTAAGTTTTAAAATAAGCAGTTTAGGTAAGAAAAACGTATATACCATCTGTATTTTGACCAAAAATAATAATCTCCCAAATAAAATGTTTCATTTCTGAGATACATATTGTTTTCTTGTCTTATGAGAATGTCACCTGACAAGGGTATCCTTCTATGTCAAAAGATTACAACTTGCAACAGCTGTGACCATGCATTTGTCAAACTGAATGTACCCACCTCATTTTGATAATTATCTGGTGTGGCAAGTTCCAAGCTGGTGTATAATCTAATAATGTATGGACACCAGAAATGCAGCATTTCCATTTAAAAAGTGTTTTGGGAGCGTCTAGCTCCATGACATAGAAAGAGTGTGCCCTCACTGTGAAACAGACATCCTGTGTTTGATCAGTGGCTTGGAGAATGAAATAACCAAGACTGGAGGGATGAGAAGAAGTGGCAGCCATCATTGTTAATTCCAACAGGAAAGGGTGTTTGTGATCTAGCACAGGTGATGGAGATAGTTCTGTAATCACATAAGTAGATAGCCACTGAACTTGGCATATCAGGGGTGGCAGGAGCTAATCAGCACTTTGTATAGTGATGTGCATGACTTCAATAAGCCCTGTCTAGCTTCAGCATAACAAAAATTCCTGGTCTACTAAGACAGCATATGTGATGCTGCCAGGTTGCTCTGTTCCATGTGCCCCCTTCCCCTTTCCAACCTGCTGATGGCCAAGGTGCATCAGTGACCCCTGTGTAGTACCAGGGACACTTAAATTATGAGCAACTGGAGCGGCAGTAAGCTGGTGATGTTTAGTTGGAAAGGTATGCAAAGAGGGGAAGTGCTTTGGAGCTGTTGTAAATCAATAGCTGGTATCTGCATTTATCACGTGTGTTGAGGATCAGAAAGATTAACCTATTGTTTAATATGGATTCTCTTTTTATATGAATGCATACTAGGAAAGCTTCTATGGGATCTTCTCCCAGTTATTTTTATTTCTGTTAAGTGCAGTCAGCTTCTGTATCTCAGACATATTTGATACACAAATAATAAAGTTGTTTAAATAATTAGATAATTTATTTGGCTATTTTATATTGGTAGAGTATGTTCCTGTAGTGCAGATTGATATATTATATCACAAAAATTACAACATTTCCAAAAATACCTGTTCCTGTTTATGACCACTGTAATACAAGTTGTAGGGCATTTTTTTCAGGATTTATATACCAGCAAATGCCTGTACAAGTTGGAGTTAAAGGTCAGCAATGTTGACATTCCTTTGTTTTCTAAAAAATACTTCCTTACTGTGTGGATATCTTCGATATGTTTTCACTTTTCTCCGAGCCCTGGTTCGTGCAATGTTGAGAATGTTTGATATGTATATAGCCCTTCCTTCTTCAGCAGTTACTGTCATGATAGTAAATGATACAGATGTAACTTGACCGGCTCCTGTATGTCTTTGTTGCAATGCCTGCTACGAAGACCCACTAGAAAACAAATATTGCATGATGTCAAAGTAGCAGCAAGTAGTGCTTGTGGTTTGACTTTTTACCAGCCAGAAGAAAGGATCTTCAGAAATACTCAACTCAAGATGGTAAACTGCTAACAGCACAAAGCTTTTTACTGGGCTTCCTATTTAACTTTGCTGACAAAAATCCTTGAATAACACTAATTTTCAGAATAATCATACAAAATTATCTTATACTGAAGTTTTTTGGAGAAAAAATGAGTTGTCCTTAATTTTTCCTGTCAAATAATGTATTGGAATATAACCACTTCCTCAACATGCATCATTCAAAACAAGCTTTCCAGGCAATGCTAGTTAAAAAGGAACTCCAGTCCATACTTAACAATCTTAACTAATCCTTGAAGATGGTCAAACTGGATAATAAAACTGACACTATAAAAGAAGACTGTAAAAAAATGTACTTGATAAATGAAATGGTTAAACAACAGAAATTTTTGATTTCAGGTACTGACCTTTCATGATGTTATAATACACAAATCTAGGATGCATACTAGATACTACGCTACAAAGTCTCCACATTTAGATTCAAATCCCTCTGCTTGGGCCATGAAAAGATGTCAGCTTCTTTAAAATCTCTGTAGTCCCACTTGATTTTCTTCCTTTTCTGGGACTGTAGCTGCATCCCATAAACAGATATATTGTTGAAGAACTCATCAAATGTCAGAAAATATGTATCAGAATTTCACTTATCAGTTACACTAGAAAATAATGTTTTTGTCTTTGAAGATCGCTTTTACCTTTAAAAACTTGGCATAGCAATGGGCGCAGTATGTGCAAACAGCTATGCCAATATTGTTTTAGCATATTAGGAACAAGAAACAGGTAGATGTCTTTCCCAGTGGGCATTTTAAACATGTGAAGTATTACAAGCGCTTTGTCGGTGATGTGTTTTTTGTGCGAGATGGTTCTATTTCAGCTTTTAAAAGATTTTGTAGTTTATCTTGAAGGTACCACTGCCATTTTGAAATTTACTTTGAATTACTCCCCTAATAGTATAGATTTTTGGTCTATATCATATGAGCGAATCGCACAAATTGCAAACGCTCATAATATCGAGGTGCTTTTTTTAATATCGCGGTACAGTGAAGAATGGGATATTTGCCCTTTCCTCACTGCAGTATGATCTCAGAGTTGGAATATATATTTAGCGGGGGGTGTGGGGAGTGAACCCCCCCATAATAGGAATTTCGAGGTCCGGTACGTTCGATGTTATGAGCGTTCGCAATTTGTGTGATTCACTCATATGATATAGACCCTAAATTTTCTTGATGTGACTATATTTAAGTCAGCTAATGGTAGTTTTAATACTGAATTATTTAGGAAACAGTGTAGGGAGAACAATGTATTACATAGATCAAGTATGTATCCTAGATTTGTGTATTAGAACATCATGAATGGTCAGTTTTTATGGGCTTTGAGGCTAAATAATGATGATGAGATCCTGCAAGATACATTCAATGAATTAAAGTGTTTATACAGAGAGGACATACTAGGAAGGATGATTCTGATGTTAGGGCAGAGGTGCAGTTAGATGGACAAAGGAAAGCAAAATCATACTTTTCCATAACTGATGAGGCCACTGCTGTTTTAGACATTACACCTAGCAACAACCAGCAGTTACTAGAATTCCTTTAACCTACACCATTGATGTTCAGTTAGTCTGTGATCTGGTGAGGAGGAATTGGCCCATATTATTGAATGATGAAAAATTAAAGTGTATGGTAGCTGTAGAACTGAAATTTACTTTTAAAAGTAATAAATTTCTTAAGAGACAAGTATGTTACAAGTGGCATTTGAATAGTGATGCCATGTTGAATACTTCTGGTATGGTTCCTTGTAGTAAATGTAATGTTTGTGATTTCGTAGATAACAATACATGTTTTGTTCTTTCTGTTAAAAATAAAAGGTTTGATTTTAAGATTAGTGCTGATCGCACTACTAAAAATATAAATAGATTGAAGAGTAGTAATAAGAGGAGTAGTGTAACTAAATATCTAAAATTTATATAAACCACAGATTGCCTTTCTACAAGATACACATTTAATACAAGAAGACATCCCCAGACTTAACTCAAAGGAATATACTGTATTGGCGTGCTGTAGTTTTAATAAAAAAAAAAAAAGGAAGATGTACTGCCATTTGCTGGAAGAATTCTACATGAATGCCTAAAATTGTTAATATTACAGATAATAAAGTTATGTTATCTCTTGCAATAATTGAATTACAAGGTAACTGAATACTTTAGCTAATGTATATTGGTTATCAGAGATTGGAGTAATCATATCTAAAAACATTTAGATATAATTATCTCAAATATGAGAGGTAGTCTTATGTTAGTTGGGGAGTTTAATTGTATACTGAATAAAAGTGACTACTGCACTTAATAAAACAAGGATTTCCTCATCAGCTGAAATATTATTTAAAGTCTCTGATTTAACTAATCTTAATGATGTGAATTATTTTTAACATCAAATTATCTGGCATATGTACATTATTCATGTGGATTTGGTACTCCATCTAAAGTTGATAAAGTTTTTATTTCAAACAATTTAATTTCAAAATTAGAGGCAGTTATTATTATTTCATGCCCCTTATCAGATCATAATGCTATCATCTATTCAGTGTTGGTTAAAACAAATAAATTAATCTATCACACTAGATTACTTGCATATATAATAAAATCAAAGGAATTTAAGGATTGATTTGTTAAAGGAAACAACATTTTTTAAGCATTAATAATAATGGAGAATTATCAGATACAATATTGTGGGACTCTCTTAAAGCCTAGTTATTTGGTAAAACAACCTCATGGTATTTACATAAAAGAAAACAATGAGATAAATATTTTGTGGTGTTAAAGAATAAGATTGATAATTTAAAATTTATACTACAAAAACTGATTAAAAGCAGAAAAATTAATAAACCTTTCAAACTTAAAATATATGGAAATTATGCAACATAAGTTCTCAATAATGTTAGAGAAAATTAAGTTACAAATTTATTCTTTAAACCCAAAAAGCTACATAAATTAGTGATCAGATTTTTGAAAAATTAACATTAATCCAGTTGTAGAGATTACTTGTCAGTATACTAAGAAAAAGGTTACTGGTATAGAAAATATCTTAAAATGTTTTAGAAAGTCTTATAATGATTTAAATGTATCTACTTATTCTGTTAAACATGAAAATATAATCCATAAATGCCGAAAGAAAAATATTCATAACAGACTAACATTAGAAAAAACGAGAAACCTATTGCAATATCAGAAATAAAAGATCAAATTAAGAAGAAAGAAAATAAGGCACCTTGCAATGATGGCATTATTCCTGGGTTATACAAATTATCACCCTATGAAATTTTAATGATTTTAGTAACCGTCTTTACTGAAGTCAAATCTATGACTAATATACCCCCTTCCTGGAAATATACCTTAATAACCCCCATATTAAATCAAGATAAATATTCTTCTTTATGTTTCTCTTATAGACACGTATCTACTAAATGTAAATTACAATATTTTCATGTCTATGCTAACTAATAGAATTAAGCATTTTCTTCCATTATTAAAATATGATTAGACTGGATTTGTAGTAAATAGATAAATGCAAGATGATATTAAAATCACACTTATAGATTATGCAGTTTCTATGCAAAAAGACTCCATAATTAGTTCAGAATTAAACAAGGCATTTGATTCTGTTGAATGATTCTAGCTATATAAAGTACTTGAAGTATATAATTTCCAAATGAAATTGTCAAGCTTATTAACCAATTGTATGTTTAACTCCTTTACTTTTGTTAAATTAGGCCCATATATTTCACAATTAATAAAAATCAAGAAAGGTACTAAACAAGGTTGCCTTTGTCAACTTTACTAATTGCTTTAGTGATAGAACCCTTTGATAATTATATTTTCAAACATAAATATTATTAGATTTTATATAAGTGATAATTTCTGATTAAAAATACAGTTATTTGCTGATATTTTACTGACTATAGGTGAAATAGATGCATCTCTACCTTGTTTAATAAAGTTTTTGAATCAATTTGAAATGCAGGTCTAACCTTTAATTAAAGTAAACTATGGTAATTAATAAAAAAGCAGGAGATTTAACAAAAAGTAAAAGTTAATTTAATGGGAATAATGAAGAAATTAAATACCTGGCCATACAATTAATGCATAATTTAAAGACTTAATAACTATTAACTATAAGCATACTTTAAAGGAAACAGTTCAATTAATTAATAAATAGAATAAACTCTTTTTCACTATGAAAGAGAGATTGACTTTAATAAAGATGATTATTTTGCCCAGGACTGTATACATTATTCAAACAATTTATATCATTCCTTCTAGAGGTATTATAAAGAAATTCAGTTCTACACTAAATAAATTGGTTCCCTAATAAGTCAGCAATAACTTTTGAACATCATATTAGAATTTGGAAGTCTGCTGACATTTGATTCTCAGATATTGAAATATGTGCCTTATCAGTTATTAAAATAATACTATTATGGATTAAATATAAAGCCAGATGGAAATCAGTTCATGAAATAATATGGCTAAAATAGTGATTCTAAGTTTAATTATTACAACCAAATCCTACCTAATAATTGTTGAAAAACTATTTTGCTAAATATATTGGAAAACCATCAAAATCAAATTATAGTAATAATACTCTTAAAGCTTTTAAAATCATCTTTGAAAACCCTGGCATAAAAAGCATTTTTTACTATATTTCTGGTCACCTTCACTGTAGATTGCATACACTCCTTACTTATCTCTAATATGCTACTATTAAAAAATAATAACTTAATTTTGAAGTCAATTTATAAATGGTAATAAAATATACACCTTGGATTTCCTAATGACTAAATATGATCTAGATATGAATAACTGGCTTATAATATATATAATATCCAAGACAGAACTGGGCCCAGATTCCAAAAGACTTGCTCTCAGTATAACTGACCACTTACACTGAGAGCAAGCTGACAGCAGGTGATTTGGATTCTGGTTTTCACAGTAAGCCTGTTGACAGATGGGCCTTATACCAAAGTAAGTCATTTACAGTTAGAGCAAGTCTTTTGGAACCAGGGGAGACTTACACTGAGAACAACTCTTTTGAAATGTGGTCCCTAATTGCTATATACAATTAAAATAAACTTACCCCAGTAACTGAATTCTTAAACAAAACTGGCTTAAATAGTGATATTAACAACTTTTGTCTATCTAAAATATATAACATTGTTAAAGATTATAAAATAGTTGTTAAAAGTAATTATTGGTATTATTCTACTTAAATAAATATATCAGTCTTTACAGAGGAAGAAAACTCTTTTCCCTTAGATCTCCCTGGCTGCTGTGCGTTCCTGCCCCTGGAGACTCGTAGAAGTCTCTTCTGCCTAGTGACCACCTTTTAGGACTGGGATTGAATACCCTACCTCAGTCTCCTGCCTCTTACCCTACCTAGGGAACAAAACCTCTCTCCATTTGGTAAAGCCTCCTCTCATAAAGACGCAAGGAACTCTTCTGCCTAGTGACCACCTTTTAGGACTGGGATTGAATACCCTACCTCAGTCTCCTGCCTCTTACCCTACCTAGGGAACAAAACCTCTCTCCATTTGGTAAAGCCTCCTCTCATAAAGACGCAAGGAACTCTTCTGCCTAGTGACCACCTTTTAGGACTGGGATTGAATACCTCAGTCTCCTGCCTCTTACCCTACCTAGGGAACAAAACCTCTCTCCATTTGGTAAGCCTCTCTCATAAAGACGCAAGGAACTCTTCTGCCTAGTGACCACCTTTTAGGACTGGGATTGAATACCCTACCTCAGTCTCCTGCCTCTTACCCTACCTAGGGAACAAAACCTCTCTCCATTTGGTAAAGCCTCCTCTGAACTCTTCTGCCTAGTGACCACCTTTTAGGACTGGGATTGAATACCCTACCTCAGTCTCCTGCCTCTTACCCTACCTAGGGAACAAAACCTCTCCATTTGGTAAAGCCTCCTCTCATAAAGACGCAAGGAACTCTTCTGCCTAGTGACCACCTTTTAGGACTGGGATTGAATACCCTACCTCAGTCTCCTGCCTCTTACCCTACCTAGGGAACAAAACCTCTCTCCATTTGGTAAAGCCTCCTCTCATAGGAACTCTTCTGCCTAGTGACCACCTTTTAGGACTGGGATTGAATACCCTACCTCAGTCTCCTGCCTCTTACCCTACCTAGGGAACAAAACCTCTCTCCATTTGGTAAAGCCTCCTCTCATAAAAGGAACTCTTCTGCCTAGTGACCACCTTTTAGGACTGGGATTGAATACCCTACCTCAGTCTCCTGCCTCTTACCCTACCTAGGGAACAAAACCTCTCTCCATTTGGTAAAGCCTCCTCTCATAAAGGCGAACTCTTCTGCCTAGTGACCACCTTTTAGGACTGGGATTGAATACCCTACCTCAGTCTCCTGCCTCTTACCCTACCTAGGGAACAAAACCTCTCTCCATTTGGTAAAGCCTCTCTCCATAAAGGCGCAGGAAACTCTCTTTCTGCCACTGACCACACCTTAGGACTGGGATTGAATACCCTACCTCAGTCTCCTGCCTCTTACCCTACCTAGGGAACAAAACCTCTCTCCATTTGGTAAAGCCTCCTCTCATAGACGCAAGGAACTCTTCTGCCTAGTGACCACCTTTTAGGACTGGGATTGAATACCCTACCTCAGTCTCCTGCCTCTTACCCTACCTAGGGAACAAAACCTCTCTCCATTTGGTAAAGCCTCCTCTCATAAAGAGAACTCTTCTGCCTAGTGACCACCTTTTAGGACTGGGATTGAATACCCTACCTCAGTCTCCTGCCTCTTACCCTACCTAGGAACAAAACCTCTCTCCATTTGGTAAAGCCTCCTCTCATAAAGGCGCAAGGAACTCTTCTGCCTAGTGACCACCTTTAGGACTGGGATTGAATACCCTACCTCAGTCTCCTGCCTCTTACCCTACCTAGGGAACAAAACCTCTCTCCATTTGGTAAAGCCTCCTCTCATAAAGTCGCAAGGAACTCTTCTGCCTAGTGACCACCTTTTAGGACTGGGATTGAATACCCTACCTCAGTCTCCTGCCTCTTACCCTACCTAGGGAACAAAACCTCTCTCCATTTGGTAAAGCCTCCTCTCATAAAGACGCAAGGAACTCTTCTGCCTAGTGACCACCTTTTAGGACTGGGATTGAATACCCTACCTCAGTCTCCTGCCTCTTACCCTACCTAGGGAACAAAACCTCTCTCCATTTGGTAAAGCCTCCTCTCATAAAGAAGGAACTCTTCTGCCTAGTGACCACCTTTTAGGACTGGGATTGAATACCCTACCTCAGTCTCCTGCCTCTTACCCTACCTAGGGAACAAACCTCTCTCCATTTGGTAAAGCCTCCTCTCATAAAGACGCAAGGAACTCTTCTGCCTAGTGACCACCTTTTAGGACTGGGATTGAATACCCTACCTCAGTCTCCTGCCTCTTACCCTACCTAGGGAGCAAATGCTCTAACCATTTGGTAACTCCTCCTCTCATAAAGACGCAAGGAACTCTTCTGCCTAGTGACCACCTTTTAGGACTGGGATTGAATACCTACCTCAGTCTCCTGCCTCTTACCCTACCTAGGGAACAAAACCTCTCCATTTGGTAAAGCCTCCTCTAGGAACTCTTCTGCCTAGTGACCACCTTTTAGGACTGGGATTGAATACCCTACCTCAGTCTCCTGCCTCTTACCCTACCTAGGGAACAAAACCTCTCTCCATTTGGTAAAGCCTCCTCTCATAAAGACGCAAGGAACTCTTCTGCCTAGTGACCACCTTTTAGGACTGGGATTGAATACCCTACCTCAGTCTCCTGCCTCTTACCCTACCTAGGGAACAAAACCTCTCTCCATTTGGTAAAGCCTCCTCTCATAAAGGAAGTATGTCCTTCAGCTGTTCCAGATTTTTCTGCATTGTGTTAGCTTTGTAACCCTCAGTTACTGTCAGTCTCTAAGCAGGTTCTGCCAGCAGCCACCAGCTCCCTTTAGCTACTCTTTTTTACCTTCTTCTCTCCATTGCCTCTAGCCTGTTAGTAGTCCTAGTAGCAATTACGGCTGAGTCCACTACTACTAAACTTGCTCATCTTTGCCTAATTTTTCGTCTACCTTCTATTTTCCTATATTTCCCACTATCTGCTAGCCTTTTCGTGTAGTTTCCACCCCTTCCTTTCTCTGATTCTATGTCCCAGAATTACTTACCTTTACTTTCAGCATCTAACTGATTGTTTTCCACTCTTACTTCTCCTACACTTATAGTTCTTTAGCCACACCCCATACTCCCTATTACCCTTCCCGCCATTTTGCTGCATAGCCTAAACACACCCTTTCCTTTCTCTTTCTCAACCCTATGACTATACCACTTCTATTTACTTTTCTCCACTACTTTGGCTTCTGACTTTACACTTCCCCTCTCCTCCTTTCTTTCTCTATCTACCTATTAGAATTTATTCTTATTTACCAACTGCCTTAACTATATCTACTATCCCCCTCTATTGTGTACCTAACTTATTTCTCTCCCCTTTGTACTTTCCCCTCTACTTCCTCACTTCTCTTATTCCTAAATTATGTCTCCCTATATACTAACTATGCCTTCTCTCTCTCTTAATGTTGACAACCCTTCTCTCAACATACCACCTCACATCTTTTGAAATTTCGCTTAGCAACTATCTTATCTCCTCACAAAGACAGACTTCTTCTACTGTCACTTTTACTTCTTAGCCTAACATTAATTCTAGCTATCTTCAATCTAAATTCCACAGGTTACATCACCTCACCTACCCCCTACTATCTAACAAAAAAACAAAAACCTTAATAACTCATAATAGGAACTACTTAACCATACTATCTAATCCCACCCTTCAAGATGGAGACATCCACCCCAACCCTGGCCCTATCTCACCACCACCCCAAAACTGTAACTAATAATAACTTATAGGACACCTAAACATTCATAGCATAAAAAAAGTACCCTTACTCCTCTTAGATATCCACTCATTTGACATTCTCTGAACCTGGCTAAACCCAGGCACAAAGACTCAGAGATTATACCCCAAGGTTATAACATACTAAGACAGGACCGCTTGGGTGGTGGAGTGGCAAAAATCAACTGAACATCTCCACCCAACCAGCATACCCATACCAAAACAAAATAGAAGCCATCATTGTTAAACTCCAACTTAATAACAAAAAATCCATTTACATTATTTCTTTGTATCTTCCCCCAGGTAACAACCAATATTAGAAGAATTTCTAAATTGGGTTTCTATCACCAACATTGACTGGAACACTGTTAATGCTGACAATCCCTCCTCTCATATTAACCTACATGGTTTCTCACAAACTATTACCTCAACTACTAGAGTCAATAAGCCCAGTAAGAAAGAGAGTATACTGGACTGGATACTTACAAATAAAACTAACAAACAATATAAAGTAGGGTCTATGCCTGGCGACATCAGCGACCACTGCCTAACCTACATCACTAGACAAAAATCAGAATATGTTAACCTCCCAAATACATCTGTCAAGCACTTTAATATAGACCAAACTGAACTGAGAGCATGTAATCGGAATTGCTTGAAATCTCTTCGCCTGCACGAAGCAGTACTATTCTTTAATACTACATTCCTATCAATACTTGATAAACATGCTCCAGAACGCTCTATTAGAGGAAAGACCAAACCTGCCCCATGGCTGACAACCAAAACTAAAAACTTATGCATGCTAGGCATGGACAAAATGGAGATGCTCTAGACTAAACCCTGATTTTATTAATTTCTGCCATCTTAGAAATCTAGCAAAAAAATCAATACTCTCTGACAAGAAAAACTTCTACTGTAATCTTCAGGAAACTCATATTAACAACTCTAAACAGTTCTGGTCATCAGTAAACAGACTTCTGTCCCCAGAACTGCTAAACTCCTTCCTCAAAATTCAGACCACACCCTCTCCTGACTGCTAATGCCTTCAACTCTTTTTTCACAGAAACTATTCAATCCCTTGCCAAACAAATGAACCCTAACAACTCTCATATACCTACTAACAAAACTAGCTCCCTTTTCAACTTCTCTCTAAAACCTATATCTACATCTTTTATCTACAAACTCATTCATAAACTGAAACCCTGCACCCCTTCTGCTGATAAACTCCCTTCTCTTTTCCTTCAGAAAGTTGCCAAAGAAACTGCTTACCCTATATCCTTACTTATCAACAGAACTATCCTAGAAAGAACCATCCCTGATATCTGGAAAATCTCTACATTATCCCACTGCACAAAGGTGGTAACTCCCTTGACCTTTCAAACTACAGACCTATTGCCCTTCTCTCACCCCAGCAAAAATTATGGAAAAATGTATACATCAGCAACTCTCTCATCACAACATAATAGCAAACTGCCAGCATGGTTTCAGACCCCACCACAGTACCACCACTGCCCTTCTATCCTTTGTAGATACTATCAATCTCTTCTGCACTTTTCATTGATCCTTTCGACATGGTCAACCACTCTCTCTTAATCAACATTCTTGAATCCCTATCTTCTGATAAACTAGCCACTGACTGGTTTAAATCTTACCTTAACAACAGACAACAAGCAGATATTTCATCACTTCTGCCTATTTCGTTCCCCAGGGCTCCATCCTGGGTCCACTTCTGTTCTCCCTCTTTATCTTAGACTGCTATACGCAGATGATTCTACCCTTATCTGCTCAGCACCCTCCTCTACTGAACTGAGCTCAGTGACCCAAAACACCTTTAACACAGTAGAAACTTGGTTTCCCCATTAAACTTTACCATCTCTTCAAATAATGGCACTACCATCTCACCTGACCCAACTACTAAACTATTAGGAATAACCATTGACAACAATCTCTCCTCAGCACATTAACAACACCATCAAGATTGTAAACAGAAAAATGGATCCCTTTTTATCATCAAACCTTTCCTAACCCCAGCAACAAGAATCAAAATTGCACAATCACATCTCCTATCTTCTCTCCTTTATGCTTCCCCAATTTACACAAACCTTAAGAAAATCAATCTAAACAAACTTGTAACTTGCTACAACAACATAGCTCAACCCATTTAGGACTCACCATTGTACTAACTTAAAACAACAAACTACCTAATAATTCCTCAACTCACTATAGCCCACAACATATTGCACCTACCTGACAACACCCCAATACTCTCTCAACTTCTAACTAATAAACTCTTGACAAAAAAATTTGGAATCTCTTACCTAGTGACATAACTTTGACTCAATCCCTGCCACAATTCAAGCTTTACTATCTAAATCATTGGCTTTGTTCCTGCAACACACCAGACTAACCTTTTCTTCTCTAGTTCCCTTACTCTTCTTATGCACTACCTGTCTCATTTCTCCACCAAAATAGTTGACATGTAATGAACTGCATATTGTAAGTTTGTTTCTCTGTGTTATTATCTTTGTGTGTTCTTATGACTTTCAATTTTATCCTATTCCTTAACAGTAATGATTTTTTATGTAATGTTCTTGTAGTTTAGTGTGAGTTTTTTCTCTCTCTCCTCTGCTGAAAATGGACATGTATCCAGCCAGACTAGCCCGGTCAACAAATGTAAAATAAAAATAAAATAAATAAAATAAAATGGTCTTGCAATAATCTGCAAATACCAACATGGCTTTATATTGGAAGTTATATACTTGGAAATACTTTTATAGAGCTTTCATAATTCAGCATAAAATTGAAGTATAAAAAGAAAAAAACATTAGATGTAAGAGATGTAAAGGTCCCTGGCACCATTTCTAAACTGCAGAAAACTCTTTTGGGGGGAATATTAGCAATAGCCAGAAAAGTAATAACTAAAAATTGGAAAAATGAAACTACTCCCTCAAGTTTGGAATTTATTAATATCTCTAAAACTGTCTGTCAAAATGAAATGAGAAATATTAAGATGAAAACTTCTAGAAAAACTTCTTACTATAACTGTTAGTTGAAGTTGAACACTGTTAGAGAAATACTAATGATTTATTTGTATATATAAAATAACTGTTACTGATAACATCAGATATAATTTGATATTGACTTCTGTATATTGTTATTATTTATTTAATTCTTTAGATTTCATTTTTTTGTTGTCTTTATGTTGACAAATAAAAAAAAATTAAAGAAATACTCCACTCAGATGGCTAGGAGACACTACCATGCAGCCATCAGCTGGTAAGGCCAACAAATATGGTGCAACATGAAACATATTGTCACCAGATGAAGTTAAAAGCTAAAATAACAAAATCCTTAATCAAATGAAAAAAATGAAGCAGGAAAACTAAAACAACTGACAAATGAAATGACAAATGGTACTAAACATTCATGAAATATCAAAGATCAAATTGAGCAAAAAATAATAAGCTGAGAAATAAAATTGATGAAAAGCTGAACTAGAAATAAATGAGATCTGTAGAAAGGGCAGGATAGAGGGTGTGTTTACCACTGGTGCCAATGTGTAGAAGGTGGCAATCAATTATTTTTTTTAAGACTGACAGTAATCTAAAGGGCAGTTTTACTAAGATTTGTGTTTCAAACTACAATAACACACTGCTTATTAACATTAAAATCCAACATCATGATTTTTGAAACATCACAAGAGCTTCCCAAAATCTCTGTCATATGTGTTGCAGACACAATGACCTTTCCAATTGTATCTGAACAAAGTATCTAGGTCTGACCCTAGAGCAATCATTATCATTCACAAATTGTACAGACAATGGGCCGGACTCACGAAGACTTGCACGGAGTCTAAGAGTAGATTAAGACTCCATGCAGCAAACAACATGTCTGCTGACCGATCCAGGAACAGCCAGTAGGGGTGTGCAACAGTGCTCCTAAAATGAGTCTTACACGGACAAGGCTTGGATATGCAAATTACCTCAATTGCAGGTGAAAGCTATGCAAATGAGGTAAATTTGCGATCCAGGAAACCCGAACCTGTCCGAGTAAGAGTAGTGTTATTTGCAGAAATGTACTCCGTTGACAACTGAGTACGGTTCTGCAAATAGCAAAACAGAGCCATGACAGCTCCAAAAAAAGGATGTATCCAGTTGAGGAAGCATGCCAATGGCCAAAAATACAGCCATGGCAATGTTCACCAATGCAAAATAAAAATAAAATATATATTTTTTTTATCACGATCTCCGGTGTTTAAGCGTAGCGCAGCACAGTGCAAACGCACTGCACTCTAAAAAGCAGAAAACCAATAATTAAAATCCACAAATGTGGATTTTGTTGTAATTCTTAATTTACAATGCAAGAGAATGGCAGGCTGAAGACAACATGGCTACCGAGTAGAGGTTGCTAAGGGGGGAAGCTCAGTCTAAGAGATGTAACCAAGTATTAGTAGGCAATCCTATGCAAATGAGGGTTAGGATAGTGAATCCCAAGTTTACATAGCAAATGAGCACATTCAGTGGAGTGTAGGAGTAGGGTAAGGGGAGTAACAGAGTAGAAGATAGGTGACATCATGAGGGGGGTATGTATGAAAGAAGTGAAGCTCATTGGAGCAGAGTGGCATGTGTCTGCTGTCAGTTACACATCACTGGAAGAGGTGTGTCAACAGGTAGCCTAGCTAAAGGCAGGAAATTGAAGGTGTATGCCGTGGACAACACTAAAGTTTCTTGCTGAAGTGCCTGCAACGTGTATGCACACGGATGCGCGCCTGTTAATCCGAGTAAGACTGTGTGTGCGCGTGTACGCCTGTGTGCGCACGTTTAAGCTGGAGTAAGCATGTCTAAAGCTGTTTAAAGTTGTGTAAGTGCGTTTGCGCCGGTGTGCATGCGTTTTAGCAAGAATAAGCAAGTTTTAGTCTGTGTAAGCATGTGCGCGCGCGTGTGAGCTGGTGTGCACGTGTTTGCGCTTGTGTGCATGGTGCTGCCCCCCTGAGGAAACAGAAAGTAAAAAGGAAGCACAACAAATAGTAGGAAGTTAACCAGGGAGTACTAGCAGAGCTAGCAGGTGAAAACAATCAGAATCAGGCAATTACACAGGCAGTACACTAGCCCAGCCCAGCCCAGCACTTAAAACTCTGCAAACAACATTCCACTATGTTTCTCTCAAGAGACACTGCAACACTACAGTAAGCTAATAGAAGTGAAAACTGAAAAAGCTTTACTGAGACAAAGAATTGTTAGGGGCTGCCATTGCTGTTATAAGGTGACGTATGCAACATGCTGAGGGTGGTGACAATGCGAATGCTACTGGACAACCCACAGTGAGGAGACGGAGAAGAGTGTATAGGCCCAGGGTAACCTATCAGGGGCTACATGAGCTGGAGATAGAGGAGCGCTATAGAGTGGACAGAGACCTCTTGCAGCAAATTGTTGAGCTGTGCAGGCCACGCCTCACACACAGAACCAGCACAGGGGAACCTATCCCAGTGGAAACCAAGGTATGTGTTGGCCTAAGAATATTAGCAACAGGTACCTTCCAGAGACCAACTGGTGATATGATGGGGATATCACAGGCATCAGCATCCAGGGTACTGCACCAGTTCCTGGATGCCATGTCAGCACATGTCGGTGATCATGTATATTTCCCCAATTCCCATGAGGTATTGGCCAGCAATATGCATCTCTTCCAGCAAATAGTGGAATACCCTGAGGTAGTAGGTGCAATAGACTGCATGCACATATGCATCAAAGCACCAGCTGGTGAGCGGGGTAGGGTCTACTTCAACCACAAGGGCTTCCCTTCCATCAACTGCCAGGTCGTGTGCGATGCCCAGGGCATAATACTGAATGTGTGTGCTGGCTGCCCTGAAAGCTACCATGATTCCCATATCTGGCATCTGACACAGCTGTACCAGACATTTGCCAATGGGGACATCTCTCATGGTCACCTAGTGGGGGATGCTGGCTATGCACTGGAGCCGTGGCTGATGACACCCATCAGAAATGCACACACCTGAACAAGAACACCATAATGAGGCACACGCACAAACACGAAACGTAATTGAGCATGTATTTGGCCTGCTCAAGTCACGGTTCCGGTGCCTGGACACATCTGGTGGAGCATTGCAGTACTCACCAACTACATTTACCCAAATTGTCATGGTATGTGCTATGCTACATAATATGATCCTCTGAAAACAGCTGCAGCAGGAGCAGCATAGGCCTGGGCCAAACAGCCCCCCACCATTGCCAAGGCCATCACAGGCAGAGTGGGACTCGGAGGAGGAACAACCTGAGCCTGCCCCAATAGGCAGAAGGAGGCATGCCCAGTATGCTTTGGTCTTGGCAAAGAGGCAATGCATAGCACATACACTGGGTCAGTAGGAACCCTGGAAATGATACCTCTCTCTGACTCGCACATATACAAAAGTTAAAGAATACGAACTGGTAACCACAAAAAATCCCCAACAAACGAAGGAACCAGCCACTTGTACGCTTAACGCTCGAATTTATTCAAACCACAAAATACAGCGTTTTCGCTTCCTGTATCAGGAAGCTTCTTCAGAGATATGTAAAATAGCGCGAGACAGCGCTTTAAATAACAAAATAAAACAAGGTACGTAAAACGTACTACACTGATTGCCCATATTAACAAATGGCATAGTTTACATCAAATAAGCACAAACATTACAAAATAAAATAAAATAAAATGATAAAATAAATTAATACAAAGTATATGCATTAACACATCCACTATTGATTGAACAATAGTGGACATTTATACGTGAGCATTTATAAGACACTAGTATAATAGGTACAATTCCCATATAACACTAACAGTATATATTGTTAAAAACTGTAAAGTAACTCTATACAAGGGAATAAACATCTAAGCAATGGCTTTAAGTTATTTTAATAAGCAAATAACAAGTCACAAATGTAATACCTAGAAGAAACCTAATTCAAAGAATTTTCATATCTTTGACAAAAACACTCTATGAACACATAAAATGTGTTCAGCTAATATTATATAAAAATTTTGTATAAAAAATGCAGCAAGTAAAACCAAATCATATTGGAACATTAATCAAACAATTGATGTACAAGTAGACACGGGGGTGTCACCTCATATGCGATTTAAGTTTCAAAAAGGGTGTGATGTTACAACTTTCATTTAAACCTGGGGTACTGAAAGCATTCATTTTTAGTTGCCACAAAAGCTCATGTACCTCCAGGTTCAATGATAAAGGACCACCTCTGTAAGATTCAGGTAGGTGGTCAACACCCATGAATCGGAACGAGTGGCCAGGAAATGAACCAATATGTTTGGCCAAAGCGTTCTCATTGTTTCCAGTTCTAATAGCGTAAATGTGCTGGTATATTCTGTCCTTAAACCTTCTATCGGTCTTACCGATATAGAAGGCAGGACAACAGGCACAGTACGCTATATAAATCATAGACTTAGTGTTACAATCAATCCTTTGCATTATGGCATATTTTTTGTTGTTATTGTTTACAGAACAAAAACCTCCTGTTTTAATGTAAATACAGTATTTACAAAAACCACATGCAAAAGACCCTTAACTCTAGATGTCAAAGTATCTACCATACAAGCTTGTAACAAGTCTTTAATATTTTGCCCACGCCTAAATACGATATGTGGTTTATCCCCAAGTTTTTCAAGTAAGGAACTGTTATTAGTAATAAGAGCCCAATTCTTGTAAAGGATGTCACATATCTGTCCAGAATCAACATTAAATGTTGTGATGAAACTACACGGCACCACATTAATAGGCTCGGCTACTGTACTGTTCAGGCTGGTATCTACATTTTCAATAGGTGGCATATCCTCAGAAAAAGGTTGAATGGAAGACAGTAAAGGTTTAAAAAACCCCTTAGATCTTTTGTGGCTAACCTCACCTATCAAGTCATCTATCAAGGCATTTGGATAGCCTCTACTTGAAAATGAATCTTTCAAAAACTCACATTCGCTAAGGAGGAGCCGTAGCTAATTTAGTTATGGCTTTTTGGGAGAGGAAATATGTACTTAGTAATGCTGAGTGGAGTAATAAGATTTCTTATTACACCCGCTTCCTGGATGATATTTTCTTATTATTTAAAGGGAACTCCAGTGAAGCAGATAACTTTGTAGATTTCCTAAATAGTACAACTCCCTTTCTGAAGTTCACTTATAACTTCAATACGGAAGTTATTAACTATTTGGATGTCAAACTGTCAAAAAACAATCACAACAACCTGCTTAACTCTGTCATTTATAGGAAAGACACCTACATCAACTCATTTCTCCATTTTTCTAGCTCACACCCATTGAGACAAAAAAGAGCTATTGTCAAAGGACAGCTTGTAAGAGCTGTCCGTATGTGTAGTGAGCTGGAAGATTTTCTTAGCGAATGTGAGTTTTTGAAAGATTCATTTTCAAGTAGAGGCTATCCAAATGCCTTGATAGATGACTTGATAGGTGAGGTTAGCCACAAAAGATCTAAGGGGTTTTTTAAACCATTACTGTCTTCCATTCAACCTTTTTCTGAGGATATGCCACCTATTGAAAATGTAGATACCAGCCTGAACAGTACAGTAGCCGAGCCTATTAATGTGGTGCCGTGTAGTTTCATCACAACATTTAATGTTGATTCTGGACAGATATGTGACATCCTTTACAAGAATTGGGCTCTTATTACTAATAACAGTTCCTTACTTGAAAAACTTGGGGATAAACCACATATCGTATTTAGGCGTGGGCAAAATATTAAAGACTTGTTACAAGCTTGTATGGTAGATACTTTGACATCTAGAGTTAAGGGGTCTTTTGCATGTGGTTTTTGTAAATACTGTATTTACATTAAAACAGGAGGTTTTTGTTCTGTAAACAATAACAACAAAAAATATGCCATAACGCAAAGGATTGATTGTAACACTAAGTCTATGATTTATATAGCGTACTGTGCCTGTTGTCCTGCCTTCTATATCGGTAAGACCGATAGAAGGTTTAAGGACAGAATATACCAGCACATTTACGCTATTAGAACTGGAAACAATGAGAACGCTTTGGCCAAACATATTGGTTCATTTCCTGGCCACTGCTCGATTCATGGGTGTTGACCACCTACGTGAATCTTACAGAGGTGGTCCTTTATCATTGAACCTGGAGGTACATGAGCTTTGTGGCAACTAAAATGAATGCTTTCAGTACCCCAGGTTTAAATGAAAGTTGTAACATCACACCCTTTTGAAACTTAAATCATATGAGGTGACACCCTGTCTACTTGTACATCAATTGTCTGATTAATGTTCCAATAAGATTTGGTTTTATTTGCTGCATTTTTTATACAAAATTTTTATATAATATTAGCTGAACACATTTTATGTGTTCATAGAGTGTTTTTGTCAAAGATATGAAAATTCTTTGAATTAGGTTTCTTCTAGGTATTACATTTGTGACTTGTTATTTGCTTATTAAAATAACTTAAAGTCATTGCTTAGATGTTTATTCCCTTGTATAGAGTTACTTTACAGTTTTTAACAATATATACTGTTAGTGTTATATGGGAATTGTACCTATTATACTAGTGTCTTATAAATGCTCACGTATAAATGTCCACTATTGTTCAATCAATAGTGGATGTGTTAATGCATATACTTTGTATTAATTTATTTTATCATTTTATTTTATTTTATTTTGTAATGTTTGTGCTTATTTGATGTAAACTATGCCATTTGTTAATATGGGCAATCAGTGTAGTACGTTTTACGTACCTTGTTTTATTTTGTTATTTAAAGCGCTGTCTCGCGCTATTTTACATATCTCTGAAGAAGCTTCCTGATACAGGAAGCGAAAACGCTGTATTTTGTGGTTTGAATAAATTCGAGCGTTAAGCGTACAAGTGGCTGGTTCCTTCGTTTGTTGGGGATTTTTTGTGGTTACTGACTCGCACATATAGTAAAAGGGATGCCTAACTTGACACTACCTGTTTCCAAACATGTGTAGGGAGTGCAGTATGTGCATCCAACATAGGCAGCCCTGCAGCACCACCTGAGGCATGATTGCCATGTGTTAAGCAATATAAAGCAGTGCTAAACAGCTTTCACCACCATTTAGTATATGTAAAGCAATTGCACACTAACACTAGCACAACTGTGGTCAATGTTGAGCAATATTGGGCAACGTTCAGCAATGTTGGTTAACGTTGAGCAATGTTGGACAAGCTTGGTCTACGTTGGGCATAGCTGAACAAAAGCCAACATGCTCATATTTGCTCTACTGGCCCTTAAGCAGTCTGGTCTGCTCAGTATGGAAATATAAAGCAGTGACAGGCCTCGAACTCAGAATACTATGCACTACAGTCATAGTACTGAACCACTAAACCATGACACCATTGCACTGGTCAGCCTGTATGAAGAAATGTTGATAAGTCTATGCAAAGTATCTCATGGAAACCCTGCAGGCACAGCATAATCCCTGTTGAGTTATGACACAAAGGTGAGCCCTGCAGTAAGAATAGAACCTGATTTTCAACAAACACATATAGTATAAATGTTAATATTGGTCATGTTCACACACATCAACAAATGTAGTGGACTTCAGACAGCAACATACTGAAAGGTCACACTGGGCATGCTCACACACTTGAATAAATGAGACAAATGTCAGGCAACAAAACACTGAAAGGACAGACTGGGCATGCTCACACACTTAGGCCATGTCTGAATACAGCAGTGGGCCACACATATCCGGCAGTTGCATGTGTTAACCCAGGAACTTCTCACTATTGTGCACACAGTTATATGACAACAGACACATATATAATATATTGGAACCCTGTCATAATAAAATATGCTCTGCAGATACTTTGTTTGTAGAAAGTGGGAAAGCAAAGAAGATAAAAAACCTGCAATCAGTATCATCAATAAACAATGTGCATCCTGAACATTACCATAGGTGCATAGGTTGATACTAGGCTATCTGCCCTAGGGCATTTATAAGCCTAGCCAGAGTGTGTTTGGCTTTCGCAGCCCTGTTAGATTAGTAGACTGTGCCTGTGAATAGTGTGCTTGGTGAGGTACTTTTGTGGCCATTACAGTTGCTGCAGGTGTCGGGTAAGGTACATCCCAAATGGGGCATTGTATCCAATCATGGGGCTGATGAGTATAGGGGCACAATGACTCTACTTGAACTAGATGTGAAACCTTTTGGGATAAGGTGGGCTATATAGAAGGTCTGTCTAACCACTTTGGCAATGTGATTGTCAAAGGCAAGATTACTAACTACTCATGTCCCCAAATCCCTAACAACATCTACAGTACTTAATGTATTAACACCTATGTGGTAATGTGTGGGCACTTTGTTATTCCCAAAGGGGATGACTATGCATTTAATGGCATTTAGCTGTAGGCCATGGCTCTGGCACCAGTTATCCATCTCTGTGAGACCCTTTTGGAGGATGCTTGTGCCAGCTGGAGAGTCAAATATGGCACCCAGTTTGCAGTCATCTGCGAACATGGTCAGCCATATTCCTCCTGAGTTAGCCTGTACATCAGAGAAATATATACTGAACAAGAGAGGTCCCAGGACTGAACCTTGTGGGACGCCACGTGTAACTAGTGTAGAGTTAGACATGGCACCTGCAATACTTACCATGTGGGTGCTATCCCTGATCCAGTTAGCAATCCATCTTGTGACATATGTGTCAATATCTAAGCTGGTGAGCTTATGTATGATGCCCGAGTGGGGTATTGTTTTGAAGGTTTTTGCGAGGTCCAGGTAGGCTGTGTGGACTACCTTCCCTACGTCAATGGACTTGGTAACTGTTTAAAGAAGATGACCATGTTCAAGAGGCAAGATCTGCCCACAACAAAGCCGAATTGTGTAGGATCCAGTGTCTGTAGGTTCCCGATGTCTGTGTGTATGAGTTCCATGATGATACACTCCATAGCTTTGCAGACCAGGCTAGATAGGCTTACAGGGCAATAGTGTCTGGGGTCTGTTGTGGCACCACCTTTGTGGAGCGGGACCACTGTTGCTTTATGCCATTCCTTGGGTGCATATCCTGTAGTAAGTGTGATATTGGACAGTGACTTCATGTGAGGGTTATGTTCGTCATGAAGCTTGTGTAAGATGCAGGCCGAGACACCGTCTGGTCTCATTGATGCTGTGTTGTCTGCTTTGGAGAGGGCAGCACTCACCAGATCATCTGTGATGTCAGGAAGGCTACACTCTGTTGGGATGTACATTTGCTCATTAGGGGGGATGGGGGGGTGACATTTGTTCTGAACCTGTTTGCCAGGATGTTGGCAATGTCTGTGGGTTCAGTGTATGTATTGTCATTTTGGAGTAACTCACAGCATATCTGGGTGTTGGCACCCAGGTTCATGACATAAATAAAGAAGGCCTTGTGATTGTCCTTAGTGTCTGGTGCAATTTACCTTTTGAAGCGGGTCTTAGATGAATTCATGAGTGAACGTAGCTTCTTGCTAGTACTGATCAGAGATGCCTTCCCTTTTTGGGATTGTGCTCTATCATGTTGTAGCCCCCTCCTTTTGTTGTATAGCTTATTTATGGCCGGGGTCCACCAGACAGGTCCTCTGCCTTTGGAGGAGTGAGTCTTGTTTTTATTTGGGATAGCACAATCCATGCATTCCAGTAGGTGTCAATAGAATGTGTTTGTACAGTATTTAGCGGTCTGAGCCATATTTACCTCTGCCCCAGGGTCTGTGAAGGATACCACCTCAGTTTTGAGAAGTGTGACATTTGCTTTTGGTAAGTTCTTTACCGAGAGAACCTAGGATGGGGGTGGGGATGGTATATGGATGTCCAGTGAGATAAATGTATGGTCTGACATTACCAATGAGGGGCATACCTCTGGTGTGGAACATGGAGTCCCCATGTTGGTGATGACCGGGTCCAATATGTTTTCCCCTCTTGTGGGTGTGGTGACCAGTTGTGACATAGCATTTGGGTTTAGAAATTTTAGCAACTGTTGGGCGAGGATGTTGAGGCTTGAGTAGTATTCACAGTCAATGTTTTGGTAGTTGAAGTCACCCCATATAATGGTGTTTGTAGAGACCCTCATATTCTCCAGTGTTCCCAGGAAAGCTGAGTGGGGTTCCTGAGTTTGGGAGGGTGGTCTGTAGCAGCCTACAAACTGAAAGGCAGTTTTGTCCACTGGTAGTTGCACATGTATGGTCTCTGATGCTTCCTGCAGTGCTACTAACCTGGAGGTGTGTGTATCTGTGATGTATACGGATACTCCCCCTAAATTTGTTGGTCGGTCCAAGTCTTGTGGCCGAAAAGCATGGTATGAAGTATAACCTGGTAGTGCTGGTGTGCTTTTGGGAGCCTGAACCAGGTGTCTGTTGCTGCATAGATATTGACATTTTCCATACTGAGGAGAGTCTTGAGTACGTGCATTCTGAGGTCTAGACATCTGGTGTTGAGCAGCATTACCCGTAGTTTCTTTTACCTTGTATTGTCTATGGAGGTGGGTTTGTCTTTTGAGCCTTGCCCAAAAAAGGCACTGTGGGGGTGGCAACAGCCTTAGCCAGTATTCGAAAGTCCAGGGGTGACAGGTGCAAGCTGTCCATAGCGAAGCTACGTGGCATGTCGAGCATGTCATCCCAGGCTGACAGACACTGGATCCCCTTTGAATAACACCAATATGTTAGCCAACTGTTACAATTGATCAGCTTGTCTGTATACTGTGCCAGCATTCTTGGTGAGGGTAAGATGCTACACAAGGTCAGGGTCATACTGGCCTGGGTTACATGATCAGAGAGTTCCTCTATATCTCTTGTCATGTAGTCCAGGGAGGAACGTCTGAGATCATTCACACCAGCATCGACAATGATGGAGCCATATTTGTACTTGCTTTGGAGTGACCTGAGTGCATGTGTAACGTGGCGGAACCTGCCACCCAACAGACAGCTCAAAGTGTCCTTCTCCTTGTTCCGCCTGGTGAGTGTGATGTCAGTGTGTCTGACAATAGAGTCACCTATTACAAGTGTATTAGGTGTATTGTTTAGCCCTAAGGGCAGTGACTGTGTGGCACACTGACTTTGTGAATCATGTGATATGTGGGTATTGTTGTGGGGTAGCAGTTGTTTGGGTGTCTGCTTAGGAGGTCTCTGCTGCTTAGGCAGATTTAGAGCCTCCGAGCATGTATTTGTGTGGTAATGTATTTTGTTTGCTGTCGCTATAGGTCTATGTGAGACTGGATTTGTGGTGTGTGTGGTTACATTCACCACCTGATAGACTGTGCCGGTCATGGGTCGAGAGAGCTCAGCCTCCTGTTTGTCTATATAGTTGCATCTCTGACATATATCTGAGTTTGTTGGGAGGAGGTGAGGGTTGTCTGTGTACATAAGGCAGTTGTAACATTGTCTCAAAAGTCCCATATTCACCAGCTGGACTGGAGAGTACACACGAAACCAACCTTTGGACATGCCAGGATATTATGATGACATACTCTCTGTTGACTGATCAAAAAGGATCAGTAGGGTGTTAAGTGTGTAAAAGAGTATAACAGGGGTTTAGTGCTCAGGTGTGTTGGTGTTTTGGAAAGATTATCTGTGAAGGAATCCAGACAGAACCATGACACCTCCTTCAGCTATGCCATACACAGCAATGTACACTCATATATGTCCCGAGTCAGGGCCAGCTGTAAATGACTGACAATGCCGACATCCTGTCAGACAGGTCCATACATACATACTCACCTCCCACTGACAAAAGACCCTATCATCATATCAGGAGATATCACATGTAGAATGGGTAAACAGCTCCTTCCAAAGCTGAAAACATGGCATCAGTTGGATTACATTGTTTCCCTATATGTGTCATAAGTGAACTGCAGAACAAACAGACCCTGCACCTGAACAGTCTGTTGAGCCTCACCCTCTCTACAGGATCTGAAACTGTTGAATGTGTTACAGCAACATATGGCACACCCCACAAGTGTTGGTGCACAACAGACCATGGGAACTATGGTCCTATAAGCCTATGAAGTCTGATCTGCAAGGCCATTGAGTCCATCATGATTGAAGTCATAAACAGAGCTATTGGAAGCCGACAAACACACAGCCCTACCAACTGTGGTATGATCATGGGCAGATCATGGTTCCCAAACCTGCTAGACTGTTTGCAAGGCAGCCACCCAGGACACACATCACTGAAGGGAGCTACACACGTCCCACATAGACTCTGAATAGCCCTTTATCGACATCCCAGACACATGTTGTATCCACAAAATCAACAACCTGTGCATAAATATATATTGTCATATGAAGGAATGGCAATTTGTCCACAGAAAGATCACACAAGCTAAGAATTGTGGAGTCCTGTTCAAGCTGTTAACACCTGTGACCCACATGGTTCATTCCTGGGATTGCATAAAACAAAGTGCACACACATTATCATGTCCAGTCTGATGATGTCAGCATCCTACAAATATAGCAGGAGAAAAGAAAGCACCCAGTAAAGCATATATTGCGTCGTGTTAATGCATATCTTTCTAGTATCATAATATAGTTAGGTAGGGGTTTGAATCCGGCAATTACTGAGTGTGTGTGTGTGATTTCCTTTGAGAGGAGTGCCCTTTTTGGGGACTAGGAACACATTAAAAGAAGTAGATTCCACTTTGACAAGTCTGATGATGTCAGTGTCTCACAAATACAGCAGTGGAAACAGAATTCACCAGTAAAGCATGTAGTGCATTGCGCTAATACGTATCTTTTTAGCATCATAATATAGTTAGGTAGGGGGTTGAATCCTGCAATTGCTGGCTGTGTGTCTGTGATTTCCTTTGAGAGGAGTGCCCTTTTTGGAGACTGGGAAAACACATTAAAAGAGGTACATTCCTCTTTGGCAAGACTAATGATGTCAGTATCCCACAAATACAGCAGTGGAAATGAAAATTCTTAGTAAAGCATATAGTGTGTTGTGTTAATGCACGTCTCTCTAATATCATAGCATAGTTAGGTAGGGGTTTGAATCTTGCAATTGCTGAGTGTGTGTGATTTCCTTTGAGAGACATGGCCTTTTTGGAGACTGGGAAAACACATTAAAAGAAGTAAATTCCTCTTTGGCAAGTCTGATGATGTCAGTATCCCACAAATATAGCAGTGGAAATAAGATCCACATTAAAGCATATAGCGTGTCATGTTAATGCGTATGTTTCTAGTGTCATAGCATAGCTAGGTAGAGGTTTGAATCCTGCAATTGCTAAGTGCATGTGTGTGACACTGTTGGTCAATAAAGTGTGGGCTTTGCTTTTACTATGGTATGACATATCAGGATTAAAACAGTACGTGCATTGCACACATCAGGTATCTGTGTGGCAAATAAATATATGTACATGTGACCTCAATTAGTACATAGGTGTGAAGCCTGCATACTACATGAATACATTTGTTACCTTTGACAGATTGTGCCGCTGCTTCTCAGATCATAGGTCACATATGTATGTATGTGACAAGGCTGGCCACTGTAGTGATCTGTGGCCAAGGTAATCTGTGTCACACACACCCATGACAGTTCCCATAGACAAATGTGAGTGAGGGTACATGCCTGGGGTATATGTCAGACATGTTCATACACAACAAAGTCTGGCAATAATGGACAGTCATTATAGGTGTACAACAGCCTTGTGGATATGCATACAGGCCCCTAATTTCTTATGTGATACACCGAGGGACTTCACAAAACCTTTGGATATGTGGATACCAAAGGACAGATGACATAACACTTGGCTGTATGCACTCATTGGTACCCGACATACATGTTGGGGGCTACCACCTATGTGGTACTGTCGGGATACTATGTATAGTAAATGTGGATGACTATGCTAAAGTTGGCTTAGAGCTATACAGCATGTGTTGGACAACAGGTATCTGTCTGTATGATACCCTTGTGTAGGATATGTGTCCCATCCAGAGAATGCATTGTAGGCCAATGCATGCATTTCCAGATGTGGATGGACATATCCCTAGTGTGTTTGCATGTACCTAAGCGGGCTATATGCCAGACAGGTGTGGTCCCAGGAACGGGTGGCAGTCAATACCACTGGTTACTGTTATAGTATAGTACCGGAAGGATCCAACTGTTACTGAGTTCCCTACATCTGTGTGTCAGTTGTCAGGACATCATCTAATGATTGGTTATAGTCAGGCTGTTGAGGTTTTGTATTCTACCAGAATGCAAAACATTCACAGATAGTAACAGTATCACCCACAGCATAGTGTCAAATCATGTCATACACACATGTGTACCCATGATAGAACATATCTGTAGCAGAATGCATACTGGCCACCGAGAGATATTATGAGATGTTAACACTGTGTAATACAAGGTATGTCACACGTCCCATGTGTCCACTATGCACGTACATGCAGACAGTGCACTCCCACCATGTTCACAGATGTACACCTGCTAATCTGTACTGCACACATCACACATATACTGTCCACTCACTAACATATGCTGGCAGCACTATACACTTCAGCCAAGTGGCACATGGGCAGACAATACATACTCAGACTTAACACCAGTGTAAACAATACTACATGCAATCATAGCTTTGATGCATCATGCCTGCTCAAATATACCTACAAGGATATCATTACACTTTCCTGTTGACAACAAGCTAACATTGCTACACTGCTATAATGTCACCCTGTGCATCAGCGCCATGTTAGCCTGTCCCTGCATCAATGTTACAGATGACAGGAGGTGGCACAGGTTTCATCATATGCACAGGGTGTGTTGTTGGTTTGCCAGAGCCCGACATTGACCCATCCAATCGACATGTATGTCTGTGTGTGTGTGTGTGTGTGTGTGTGTGTGTGTGTGTGTGTGTGTGTGTGTGTGTGAGGAACAACAGTACAGCATGGGCCAATGTTGATGCAATATGTGTGTGTGTATGTGTGAGCCCTAGGTGTTTGGTTTATGTGTGTGTGTCTGCATGCACACAGCTCCACCATGTGGCTGCCATATATGGGTGGTTGTGGGACAGCCACAGACTGTACCTGCCAGGCTGTACAGATCATTGTCTCTGGGCATGGACACGGTGCCTGTGCCTGGCAGGGGTGCTACGGACAGTATTGGGTACCAAGCCTGACTGGGTACTATCATCAGAGGCAGAGGTATATTGACTGGACCCATGTCCCTGCTGGGTCTGGCCAGAGCCATGTGCAAATGGTCTACTAGGATGGTCAATCGACAGGCCAGCCCCAGCATTGCTGGGGCTGGTACTGCCACTATGGGAGGGGCTGTGATCTGTGGGTCGTCCACGATGACTGCCAGCCGTTGACGTTGCTGGCATGCATCCACGTCGACGTCTCAACCATCCTGCACGGTCCTGGTTCATGGAAAACACATTGTGGAGGGCATCTAATGTCTCCCCCAAAGTCTATCAATGACCTTGGTGTAATTACGGATGGCACCGGCAAGGTAACGGATACTGTCATTGATAGCGGTGTTATGGGCCCTCTACACCCTTAGTCCCTGTCTGGTGTACCGGTCCATACATGCCTGTGCCTGCATTACAGTCCGGAACATACCTGAGGTTGTAAGACCTGTGGGGGCACATCTGCCAGGGGCATTATGACCAGCGGTGCTCCCACGAGAACCCCTGGACATCCACCTATGTGGTACCATTCCAGGAATCTGGGTATGGCTGATGTGAGGGGACGCATGTGCCATGGATACTACACTATCCTGGTCAATGCCAACTGTATGCTGTCCCTCGGCTAAGGCCATTGGTGATGAGGGATGTATTGGCAGTATGAGTGTATGCATAGATGGGGTGGAAAGCTGTGTACTGTCGATTGGCGGACCAATGATAGACCCTGTCAAACCTGCCTGTGCCACAATACATGTATCATCATCTCCACTATTTGTGGCAGTGACTTCAGGTTCCCTGCTGCATTCAGCCAACCCAACCTCAGCACCTGTGAGAAGAAGACAGGAAACACACTTTACAATCTGTACATGATGTTATCACACATGCACACATGCACACATGCACACATGCACACATGAACACATGAACACATGCACACATGCACACATGAACACTTGCACACATGCACACATGAACACATGCACACATGCACATATGAACACATGCACACATGCACACATGAACACATGCACACGTGCACACAAATACACTCCTCACTACAGCAGATACACACACACACCAGCAATCCAACAACATACTCAATAATAAAAAGGCTATTAGAAAAAGCCGATAATAAGGCAGAAAGATCAAAGCATGGATCACATAAGGGTACAGTTAAATGCGGGAACTGCAAACAGTGTAAATACATTAATTCTAACATGACTATTCAACTTAATGATTTGTGTCATACTACTATAAAAAGCAAATGTGGTAACTGTAGAACAAAACATGTGGTCTATCTGGCAGTCTGTAAACTATGCAACGCCCATTACATAGGCAAGACAGAGAGACAGCTGAACAGACGCATTTACGAACATGCGTACAAAATAGGGAAACAAGATACCAAAAATGCATTGTACAGACACATCTTGGATAAAGGCGAGGAACATGGTTTTTTGTTTTCCATTGTAGAACAGATAGATGTCCGCCCATTTGGGGGTGACTGGAAAATGAAATTAGCCGCTTGCGAAAGTAAATGGCAAATCCTAACGGATTCCACGAGACCACCTGGTCTCAATGATTTTATAAGTATAAAACCTTTTTTAGCTTTAGAGTAAATTTCAACTCTTAGGTTTGTTACTGGGATTTTTAACTTTATCACACAAGTGAAGTGCATATATTTATATATATTTATTTTTTATTAGATTTTTTATTAGATAGTTATATGGATAATTACAGTTACACCAAGAGGTTTTACCCACTGTATATATTACTGCATATATTACTATTGTATATATTATTATATTACATGTGTATTTGAAAGTTACATCTTGATTTAAGGTTGGTTTACTTACAGTGTATTATAGAAAATGTGTAATATGGCTTTAAACTTTTTGGCGGGATTTTAATTAGTTAAACATCAATTAAGGTGATTTAGGATGTGTATAAATACTTTGGGATGATATGTGTTGTTTGTTCTGATGAAGACTGATCACCAGTCGAAAGCGCTTAACCAGTCGTGTGGAATTGTTCAATAAACTATCGTGAGTTTTTACCAGTCGTAAGAGCAGTTTTCCTTTCACTCACCATCTTCAGTTCTTGTGTTGTTGACATACTCAATAATGGTTGAAGGTGGGTGACAGTATGACAAGGCAAACAGTCACCTCACACGTGTCAGCATGCAGAATATGTGTTGCTCAAAACCATGCAGTGCGAGTGTAGACAGCCCTAGTTAATAACAGTATACATGGCTTTGATGCATGTGTGTAGTTGTTCAGTGATTGGCTACACCCTGGAACACAATGTGTACAAGGACACAACATTGCTGTGCAAGTATTATAAGCTCTGCAATGTCCTGTGCACCATCACTCACAGGTATACATACCATGGCTGCATATGTTATCTGTGTGTCACATGGATTTCCATGTCTGATTACAGTGTCTGTGTCTGTAGCAGATAATTATGGGCACAGGTGTAGCACATGCATGCTATGTACACACACGGGATGAGTGGTGCATGTATACGTGATGAAATACCAATGCTCGATATGGCCATTGTACAGTGCTTATGGTGAGTGTGGGACATACTGCAGATATGTCAGTGCCAGCCATAACATGACATGCTACACGACTGCAACATTAAAATTTGCACATACCTAATGTGTGTCATGTGATCTATACACCCAATAGCATTCCAGGACATATATGTGTCACTTTGTACAGATGGCAACTGCTATGCATATTGTGTATAGTTGCATATGTTTGCACACACACACAACATGCTATGCATATTGTGTATAAGTGCATATGTTTGCACACACACAACATTGAGGTGCAAAGCAATGACTGCTATGTGTAGTACTGTGGTCACTGTAACTGGATGGGGTGTAGTACCATGAGTCACCATCATCATGCATCATGTGGTCACTCAAGGCTGCAAATGTGTGACAGACCACCGCCTAGCATGCTGTACCTGAACTGCAGTGCTGTGGCTACATACACAATTACACAGCCACTTTGTACATTGGTACGTGAGGTGCCCAATAGGGAGCATTGCCTAACATGACTGTGTTATGTGTTGAAGAGGGTTGCACAGCCCCATGATAGGCCTCTACCCCTCAGGTATATTATGTGTGCTGTGTGGATGACATGTGGGATACTGAAGTGTGACCTTACAGCAGGTGTGTGTTTACACCATGTGTAGCATGTTGAGGTGTACTGCGTATGACAAACGTGTTATGTTGTGCACATGTGTATCAACTATGCCTATCCAATGTGCAGTACGGTGTTGCCACAAGTGTGTCTGATGCTGTGTGTATTGCATGTGATTGAGGCAGCTACTGACATTACTGAGATGTGCAACATCTCACAGCAAACATGCACAGCATGCATTATGCTTAGGTGTGTTACGTGTACATGGCCTACACCTCACCTATGACATGCACATTTCATTATCAATATTAAAGTCATAACACACTCACCAGCATGGATCATCTGCCCTGCTGTCACACCAGAGGACCTACAAGAATATGAGACAGTTTGTCAGTGGCCACAACTGTGGCATTGCTACTGTGGGTTTGCTAAACTACAGTAGAACAACAGTCGACAGTCGCAGGTGTACAGATAATATTCCAAATATCAGTATTGCACAACACTAGGCAGCACAACTGCTAAACACACAGTACACATCTCACATATGCATAATCTAACAATACAGGTAACAGTAGTCTACAGATAGGGCATATTACCTGCATGCTCCATGTCAACATGCTGGGTGGCTCCGGCCTCCATGATGACACATGTCTGATGCAGTTGCTGTTGTTGGCCAGAAGCCACCATGCTTAGAAGGAGTTCCTCCACTCTGGTGAGGGGGGATGAATGGCCACTCCACCACCTGTGACAAGCTGTTGTCTATGGATATCAGACGCATGCCGCCGGACATGTCTAATTAAATCACTGCAGTGATGGCGTACCTGCTCATATGTCCGGTTATGCATGCCTATGTCATTTACCCGATGAACAAGATCTTGCCACAGTGCAGTCCGCTCATGCTGGTGCTGGCTGCTTCTGGAAAACAGCAGGGAGTAGTGCTGCACCAGGCTGTGGTGGAGTTCCTGTTCCTCCGCTGCTGTGTAACAGGGATTACGTTGGTGGGCCATTGCCCTGAAAGAGAAATGAATGATATGTGTGAGCAAGTCATGTGGCATATCTGAACTGTTTCTTACTGAAGTTGGTGCGCCTTGTTTGCTGTGGCATAGACTGGATTCGGGCCTGCTGGATCTAGCTTTGTTTGTGTAACTTGAGCACTAATCCAGACATTCTCTAAAGTATTCAATGGTATTTATTACTGCTTGGTTGGTTGTAACTTGATTAAAGTGTAGCTATCATTCAAGTCTTTTGGATTAAGCACTTGGGCTTCAGACCAGTTGTTTTACATTAGGAAGGTTTGTGGCAAGCACTGTGGTGGCAGGACAGGTAGCTTTCATCCTTCTAAGTTGGGAACTGCTGATTGAGAGCCCAGTGTCCAAGTGTATTAGTTCTGGTTTAGGCACTTGGGCTTCAGGCCAGTTATTTTACATTAAGAAGGTTCGTGGTCTGCACTCTTGTGGGAGAAAAGGCTGGACTCTGCCCTTCTGAGCTGGGAATTTCTGGTTAAAGGTTTATAGTGCCTGAATATTTGAACTGTATCTTACTGAAATTGGTTCACCTTGTTTGCTCTAGCATAGACTAGATCCAGGCCTGCTGAATCTAGCTTTGTTTATATGCTTGTTGTTTGTTTGCTTGTTGTTTGTTTGCTTGTCATTTCCCTGGAAGCTAATTCCACCTAATACGCAACTTCTCAGTGCTTCTGTGGATCACTAGTGATATCTGCATTGCTTACTGTACTTATTTCCTTGTTTCACTTGAAAGAAAGTTATTGTTTGTCGTTTTTGCATTTAGTTACTTGTAACACATTGCACTCAAGTTACCTGGCACTTGCTCACTAAAGCAATTATATAAGTCAGCACTAAAAATTAAAAGCACTACACCCTCACTCCCCACTGGCCCTTGTTTTCAATTAAGGATTTCCCAATATTATTCTAGCATGTCCAAAGGTCAGTTGTGAATCTCCTCTCCGGTCCAGCTTGTGAATCTGGGAATCTTGAGGCAATGTTATAACTGCCTCATGTACACAGACAACCCTCTCCTCCTCCCACATAACACAAATACTTGCGAGAGATGCAGCTATTTAGCCAAACTGGAGGCTGAGCTCTCTCAACTCAGGACTGGCAAGACCAGACAGGAGGAGAAGGCAACTACACACACCACAAAACCAGCCTCACATAATGCTACCACTCCACTGAATCAAACACATAAACACACAAAGACATACTGGAGGCTCTGAGTAAAATTTACCTAAACAGCAGAGGCCTCCAAAGCAGACACCCTAACAACTGCTAGCTCATGACACCCCACTAGCAACACATTTACCACAACACGAGTGTGTAAAGCAGTCACAGCCCTTAAGGCCAAATATAACACCAAACATACTTGTCATAGGTGACTCCATAGTCAGACACACTGACGTCCCACTCACCAGGCTGAACAAGGAGAGGGTCACAGTAAGCTGCCTATCGGGCTAGAATCCGCCACATAACACAAGCACTGGTCACTCCACGGCAAGTACAAATATGACACAGTCATTGTCCATGCTGGTGTGAACGACCTGAGACGCACCTCCTGGACTACACGAAAAGAGACATAGAGGAGCTCTCTGATTATGTAGCCCAGGCAGGTATGACCCTAACCTTGAGCAGTATCCTTCCTTCACCAAGAATGATGCCACAATATAGAGACAAGATGATCAGCTTTGACAATTGGCTTAATGTCTGGTGTCATTCAAAGGGATCCAGTGTCTGTCTGCCTGGGATGACATGCTTGACAAGCCACGCTGTCAAGGGACGGCTTGCACCTGTCACCCTGGGATTCGGATATTGGCTAAGGCTCTTGCCACCCCATAGTGCCTTTTTAGGCAAGGCTCAAATTCTAAACCTACCACCCTAGAAAACAAAATGGGAAGAAACTGAGGGTAATGCTGCTCAATGCCAGAAGTCTAAATCTCAAAATGCATGCACTCGAGGCCCTTCTCAGTATGGAGAACATCGATGTCTGTGCTGTAACTGAAACCTGGTTCAAGGCTCCTGAGAGCACCCGGCACTATTAGGTTTTACCTCATATCATGCGTTCCGGCCCCAAAACCCGGACCACACCACAAAAGGAGGGTGTATCCATATTCATAAAGGATACCCACACCTCCAGGTTGGTGGCAACGCACGAGCTTCGGAAACCATCCAGGTGCAACTAACCATAGGCAAAACTGTTTCTACAAATTGTAGCATGCTACAGGCCACCCTCTCAAACTCAGGAACCCCACACAGCCTTCCTGAAGACACTGGAGGGTATAAATGTATCTCCAAACACCATCATATTGGGTGACTTCAACTACCGAATATAGACTGGGAACATTACTCAAGCCCTAACTTTCTAGCCCAATGGTTCCTGGAGTTCATAAATTCAAATGCCATGGAACAGCTAGTCACTGTTCCACGAGAGGAGAAAATATACTAGATCTCATTGTCACAAACATGGGGACAAAATGCTCCATACGAAGTATATCCCTCATTGGTGAGATCTGATCATAAACTAATCTCACTGGAAATCCACATCCCGCCCCACCCCAAACAAAAGACCATAGTGAAGAACTTCTAAAGCAAACTTCACATTACTCAAGACTGGTGTAGTATCCTTCAAGGCCCCTGAGCCAGAGGAAACCACAACCCAAGCTGCGGAAGCCCTTACAAATGCCTTCTATGAACACCTGCAGGACTGCATGGATCAGGCAATCCCAAATAAAACCAAGACTCTTTCCACAAAGGGCAACGTCCAGTCTGGTGGACCCCAGCCATTAACAAACTTTATAATAAGAGGAGAAAGCTATTACATGATAGAACAAAATCCATAAAAGGGAAGTCACCCTGATCATTATTAGTAAAAAATATGAGCACTCATAAAATCAACTAAGGCCAATTTTGAGAGAAAATTGCCATGGATTCAAAGGACAATCATAAGGCCTTTTTCAGCTATGTTAGGAACCTGGGTGGAAACTCCCAGATATGCTCAGAATTAGTCCAAAATGATACAAAAATCACTGAACCCACAGACATTGCCAACATACTGGCAGACAGGTTCAGTGCAAACTTCACCTCTCCCTAATGGAGAGATAACTATCCCAGCCGAGTGTAGCCCCCCGGACATCTCAAATGCGCAGGTGAAAGCTGCCCTCACTAAAGCTAAAACACAGCATCAATGGGACCGGATGGTGTCCCCGGCTGTGTGCTACACAAGCTAAATGAGGAATTAACCTGCACATAAGGCAGCTGTTTAATCTCAGCCTTACTACAGGATACGTGCCCAAGGAGTGGCGTGACGGCAACTGTGGTCCCACTCCACAAAGGCGGCGCCTCTACGGACCCTGGTAATTACCCCTCCATAACCTTAACAAGTCTAGTCTCCAAAGCTATGGAGAGGATCATAATGGAGCTCATAAACAAAGATATAGGGGACTTGCAGACATTGGACCCGACCCAGTTTGGCTTTGTCAAGGGAAGATCATGCCTTTTGAACTTGGTCGACTTCTTGAAACAGTCACCAAGGCCATTGATGAGGAAAGGCAGTCCATACAGCCTACCTTGACCTTGCAAAGGCTTTGACACAATACCCCACTCGGGTATTGTAGAAAACTTACCAGCTTAAATGTAAATCCATATGTCACAAGATGGGTTGCAAACTGGCTTAAGGACAGAACCCACAGGGTTAGAGTTGCTGGCGCTGTGTCAGACTCCAAGCCGGTCACAAGTGGTGTCCCACAGGGCTCGGTCCTTGGCCCCTATTGTTTGGCATCTACTTCTCAGAAGTACAGGCCAGCATGGGAGGACTTTGGCTGACAAAGTTTGCAGATGACTGCAAACTGGGCGCCATAGTGGAAAGTGCATCGGACACGGATATCCTTCAGAAGGGACTCACGGAAACAGATAGCTGGTGCCAGAGCCATGGTCTGAAGTTAAACGCCAAAAAATGTATAGTCATACCCTTCGAAAAACAAGGTAACCCCAAGCTACCATATAGGTGGCAATCCACTAAGCACAGAAGAGGTTATCAGGGACCTGGGGACCCAGGTTGACAGTGGCCTTTCTTTGACACTCACATTGCTAAAGTGGTTAGAAAGACCTTCTACATTGCCCACCTGATCATGAAGGGATTCACATCCAGATCTAGTGAGGTCATTGTTCCCCTGTACTCTTCACTTATCAGACCAATGATCGAGTACAATGCCCCATTCGGGATGTATCTCACCAGACATCTGCAGCAATTGGAGAGACCCCAAAAGTTCCTCACCAAAAGGATAAAGGACTCCAAAATCTGTCATATGCTGCCAGATTGAAGAAACTCCAGCTCTATTCAGTCGCATACCGTCTGCTCAGAGGTGACATGTGCCTGACATACAAGGCCATGTCCAACCCGGAATTAATGGACATGCTCCACCTCAAAAGATCCAAATCCACCAAAACCACTAGAGCAAGCAACTTAAACCTTAGCACGGATATAAATAGGACGTGCTGGAGGGATAGATTTATCACTCAGAGACTCCCTATACTGTGGAATAAAATCCCGGTCCATGTGAGGCAGAGCACCTCGCTGACTCTGTTCAAGAGAAATCTAGACCTGTGGATGGGAGATCGTAGGTTTACCCCGGGAATCATCTCTGTGTCACTGCTGGACAGAGGCACAACAAACTAATGGGCACAGTAGTTTTTCATATAAGGGGTGGCGTAAGCCACAAAAATTTGGGCTAGGCTTATAAATGCCTTAGGGCAGATAGCCTAGTATAAACCTATGAACCTATGAACCTATGAACCTATGAACTACAGATATCACTTAACTGCCATATATAGCATCCGTTTGTCTGTCAGAGGATACACATGTTCAATACCACATATTGGTGCTCAGGCCACAACTGACTGACAGTGCCTGGCATACTCTATATATCAAACCACTATACACTAGTACCCGGCACACTGTTTGTGACACAATGCACAACCTCGCCACAGGGGTATATATCAAGCTAATGCATGAAGAAAGATGTCATCCATTGCAATGAATGTAAAGTACAGTTACAGTATTACCAGTAAACCACCCTAGTCATTGATGCCATACCCCTGCCTAACATATGTGCACAGTTGTTAATATAGGTGGCATACTGCTGTAACAGAGTATACATGTTGCTAGATACACACGTTTACCCTGCAACACGCATATGATTGCGTGCATGGTACAGGCATAATGACACACACATCAGACATACATACAACACACAAATGTATGCCAACCCAGATGAGCTTTACCTGTGTACCATACAGTACTGTGTGCCACTACTTACAAAACCTTATGCCTGAGGTATGTAATCTGTGCAGACTACAGGAAACACACAACACAGTGTTTCCAAGCAATGTGAACATACACCATACTGTGCTGTTTAGGCCTACAGCTTCAGGTAGTACTACAGTTCATATGGGAGTTGGATTCACCAGCAGTACCACTCACTAAGCATACATGTATTGTTTTAGCCTACAATGGGACACCACAGTCGTCAACAAGGAACTACGTCACAACGTATGCCATACTACTATGTCTGCCTAGCAATAACATACACATCTTTTGCTGGCCTCACAGCTAGGACACAAACTACCATGACAGAAACAAATTCACACTAAGCTATCACACCTTTACAGACCTTGCACACATTCAGCGTCACACTCATTCAACCTCACATAGCAGGTATTGCACTGAGTACATGTGTGTGTGCATCGTGTCATAGGTAGGTAATACGCTATTGGCCCTAGGGCCTAGAGCAGCCTAGCCATATGCTACCCTGGCCTTTGACACACATGTAATTTGATTTCACTTGCCCCTGTCAACCAGAACCACAGAGGTGATTCCCGGGGTGTATTACCTATCTCCCAAACAATCATCAGGGGTATTTATGACAACTGCTAATGAGGAGCCTTGTTTGTTATTGATAGGTGGTTTATTCCAGAGTATGGCATATCTCTGAGATAGGAACCTATCCCTCCAGCATGTACTGTTTAGTGAGCTGATGAGGCTTAGGGCCCTAGAGCATGTAGCCCGGAGGGATTGTGATATGTTGACATGGTGGTTGTCCAACAGCTATGGGTGTGACATACCTCTGTATGTCCGGCAGATGTCACCTCTGTGTGGGTGGTATGCAACACAGTCTAGCTGTGGTTTTGTGAATCAGTCTGCATAGGGCATCTGTTTGAGGCCAGTATTACTCTTTGTGAGGTATGTCTGTGGCCTTTCCACTTGCTGTAGTTGTCATGTGAGGTACATACCACACGGGGCATTGTGATGAGTAGAGGGGAACACTGACCTATATTTCACTAGATGACACACTTTTGTGATTACACGTACCATGTAGACAGATTACAAGACGAGTGTGGCACTGTGATTATCAAAGGGGAGGCTACTGTCCACCTGTGTCCCATGTTCCCTCATCACACCTTCAGTGTTAGGTAGATTTCCACCTATGTGATAGTTAATGGGTACAGTGTTTTGGAAAGGAGGGATGGCACTGCAGTATCGACACTCGTCTTCAGTCCATGCCTTGGTCACCATGCACCTGTTGCAGTACGTATGACCCCGTGTGTGTGTGTCTCTCTCTCTCTCTCTCTCCATATATATATATATATATATATATATATATACACATACATCTAAACATCCACTGCTGTACATATAGATGTACATATAGGCACATATACAGTCCACCTTTCATGGTGGGGATATCAATTATGCTACAGTTGTAAGATATACAGTTGCGTAATAATATTGCACAGTGTTGTGCATAATGCATTTTGGTGTCCTCAACCCATGTAGCTTTAGCAGGCCTCAATGGCTGTAACACAGCAGATCTGACAAATCAGTCCCACAGTGTTTAACCACCACATGACATATACCAGCACTGCATGCTGTCTTCTATGCCACACACTACAACCTACATAGATATATGCACATAACAACCTTCAACAACATATATATGTCCACCCTTCACTAACAGTTGCAGTATGTCCCTTGCCTATGCACATGTGCAGATACATATAGATACATACTGCTGCCACATATGGATGATTCACAGTATGTAGAGTACTCTTCAAGAACATCTACTACATGCTGGCAAATACATATGTGTTACATACCTTACCTTTGTATTTCTCTGCTCCGTCTGTTGTTACTGGGGTTTTTTTTTTGGGTTTTCTCTGTCTATTTCTGTTTCTGTCTCTTTTGTCTGTGTCTCTGTCTGTGTCTCTGTCCCTGTCTCTGTCTCTGTCTCTGTCTCTCTCTCACTCTTGCTCTCTCTCTGTTCCTGCAATGATATTATTGCATGTGTGGACAGCAGGTACAGCCTGCTTTTCTAGGTATCTGCACATGTGCATGTGACGGCCTCTGCACCAATTGGTGCTCACCATTTAGTAATTGCATACAACCTGCTGTGTGGTAATTGCAGTACTCACTCTGATTGCAACCCACTGCTATAAAATGCTAGGTTAGGTAGGCATAGCCCTTTCAGCTTTCCAAGGTGGGGCCCATGCTTGTTTGCTCTGGACACCGTTGTGTCAGTCAGAAGGTTGGTATATGTCTCATATCTGAAGCTAGGGTTGTAGCCAGTGATATGCATGTTGTACTCAAACCTGAATGTTGCTGCTTCCAGTACACATTTCTCAGTGTAGACTTTTACTCACCCCTCCAACTGCTAACACAGGATACATGGGAGTATGTACTTTCTTTTTGAATTAGACAATTAACTGCCATACAAAAGTAGTTATTGCAATGTATTCCTCTGGTACATGCACTGTTTATAAACTGCTATACTGTAATTTTTAAGTTACTCACTTCTGAACAGTTTGTGGTTTGTTTGTGTTGACATTAGCACAGGCTGCTCAAGACAACTGGACATATTTCAGTCCTGAGTATGTCTACCTACACCCTTGGTTTTGCCTGAATACACAGGTATATAGTACTTTTGGGTAGGGATGCAGAACTGCAGAGAGCATTATTTATTATCATGTGATGTTTATCTTGCTGAACATACAGGGTTGCTGTGTACCTGTTAGTCTATCAAGACAAGTAGTCTGTTTGCGTAGCTCCCACCTGTGGACATATCCAGATGGTAGCCAGAGATTAGCCTATTATTCTTTGTCTGTGCACCACACCAGTCTTTTCAGCACTGGAACAATGGCATTGTCACAGCTGGTTGCTAGCAGTACATGGCTACATTCTGTGATATTTCTATGTTGTACTCCTACATAAGGGCATGCTTGTGAAACTCCTTCCAAAGCTATTTGCAGAATGTGTAACAGCAGAAATGCTGATAGGCCTGTGTGTCTCTGCCTCTGCCAGGCCTCAGATACTCTCAGGTATGTATTTGAACAGCCTCAGGGAAAGGTACATATAAGTGAGATACACCTGTAATATATTACAGACATATTTCAGTTGAGACTTTGAGGGAATCGGAACATATGTATTACTACACCTTTTCTGACGTGCAAGCAGTGTCTACTCTCACTTATTGACATTATTCATTAAGTGTGATTCCCCACTTTTCTGCCTAATGTTAGTACTTTTCAGAATGATTCAGAGAGGCACAGCTAACATTTGTTTACAAAGCAGGGATATCCCTGTAAAGTAGTCACAGTTGGGAAGTCTGGCCTCTGCCTTGTTCAACTATGCCAGTGTTTATCCTGGTCTGATACTGTGTGGGGTTTGTAAGGTGCTACTGTAACATTATTCCCTGCTAGAATGGCTGGTTCTCTTTTCACAGTCATGTCATGCAATTCCACAACAACTGCTGGTAAAGACCCACAGAACAAGATTTGTGTTATGGCATTCCTATTTTCCCTTTACATTCCCTCATTGTAATGCATGATATATTTATTTCAGCACCAAGTTATTGTATATTTGCTGTGGCTTAGTGGTACTTCATGCAGTTTAGTGTGTCCAAGATCTGGGGTTCGGGACTGACAGAGGTATTTTATTTTGATGATGAGCAGAACAAGGGCCCTGACATAGAGTGACTAAGGCACTTTTAAGCAGCTGTAAGCGGGTTTGCGTGGGTTTGCGTGACGCTTAGAGATGCTTAGCTAAGCACACATGTGCACACTCACTTAAATCCACTTACTACTGCTTAAAAGTGCTCACTCCCGCTAACCCTCACTCTAATTTCTTTGAAAGAAAAGAAAATGGGGAGATAGGAAAGTGGTGAAAAAGGTGGCACAAAGAGGGAAAGACAGTAGGAAAACAAGCTTGGGATGTGCAGGACGGGTGTAGGGAAGGTCCATAGCTGCCCATTTCTTTACCAGCAACAGCTGTGCATATGCAATAAATTTGGAGTGAAATTTGAAACCTTCCACCCCTGGGAGAGGGGTGAGGACAACAAAGTATGTTGTACTGCCAATTATAATTATCAGTTTACATGTCCAGAAGATATGTGTGCAAAATGGGCAGCTATGTATGGGACGTAATTTTTTGTGGGTACATATTGCCCTTATTTTTTTTTTTCAGGTGAGAGTGGAAAGTGAGGTAGAGGAAGTAGGTATATTTGGGGAGGTAGGTTGGGGAGGTAAATAGACAAGACAAACAAGACGCATACAGGGGTGGTGTATGACACATGGGGTGGGTGAACACAACTGACGGGGACGGATATTTGGAAATCGCAAGCCCATGAGCCCACAGATGGTAACAGTGGAACTGAGATCCCCACCCATGGGCAGTCACCACTGCACCTTCACAGCCCTGAGGGTGGCTGTGCTGGGGGCTGTGTAGGACAGGCAGGCTCACCTGTGAGATGTGCCACTCTCGCCTTGAGCTGGCATAGGGGATCAGCGGCTGAATGCTGGATCTCCCTACGCACCACAACCCAGACCCTTCGAAGGGTGACAGGTGGCCCTTCTCCGCCCATGCTTGCACGGGGGGTGTAAGCCCCATCCCCTGCAGCGCTTCCACCCGAAGGTGGCACAGGACCAACGGAGGAGGGGAGCCCGGGTTGGGCACCAGACCTGCTGGTGCCAGGTGCACTCGCCAGCTGAGGAGGGACAGGTGGGTCCACTGGGACCGGCCTTCCCATACCTTCTGTGTTTAGGTGTGTTTAATTACAACATAAACAACAGCATTCCAAATTAGTTGTAACAGCATGCAGTAATATTCCCATTGACCCAACACACCAAGGTTCCAACAGTTGAACAGCAAGCATAACACATGCATATATTGAACGACAGTGGACATTCCAACAGCATGCAGGAATGATTGGTAGCAACAGGCCACCATGATTGTGGTGTTTGAACAGGGCACATGCATCAAAGTGAATGCAGATATTTATAGAACAATAGGACATATGTCCCAACAAATGTTTTGAGATTACACATACCCATTGAGGTGTGGAATTGCATGGTTTATGCACATACAGTAGGGTGTAGAAAGAAACCTCAATTAACATCTTATAAGTACTTTTAGTCTACACTACATTAGTACTGACTGCAGGTGTATATCCCCTACATGTGTTATTACACTTGCCAACATGCATTAGGTTGTGTAATGGGTTTGGCTAGTTCATTACATACCTGACCTATATCTGACATACTAACTGTCCAAGATGCAGATGTTACTGCTACATATTTATTGACTTTATTTATATTTCCTTATCTACATATCTGGATGTGTTCACATGACATTTTCAGTTCAATTTGTACAGAACCCTGCATTTCGTGTAGCACACTCACATTTCTGGGGAACAAATTAATGAGCTACTCATGTGCCAGATTTACTTATGCATGCCAGCCAGTAACTGACTGTTGAGGACTGTATATATGCTTCACAGCTACTGGCACTTCCATCAACCACTTTAGATGGGACTGCCCAACTGTGGGTTGCCAGCACTTATTAAAACAGTACTATTTGTATAATGCAAGGGTACAACAACATTTCAAAGTAAGTGACACAGACACACTCCAAGTTTTATTCCTTTATTAATTACATTACACACTTTTCCACAGGCTCTCTCCTTTATTTGATATTACAGTGCATATGGCAGACATATTCAAGACATATTATACCTTTATTAACAAGTTAGAACACTCTTTTTCAGGCTCGCTCACTTATTTTATATGACAGTACATGTAGAGATATTATTCCGGACATATTTTACCTTTCTTAATGGGTTACTACACTCTTTTTCTGGCTGTCTGACTTATTTTATATAACAGTACATGCACAGGAATTATTCAGGGCATTTTATGGCTGTATTATTGGGCTACAACACTTTCTTTCAGGCTCTCTCACCTATTTTATATAACAATACATGCAGAATAATTACTAACCTGCCCGGTGGCGCAGCCTTAGCAGCCTATCTGCATAGGCTTGCTGATTCACAGCACGGACACCTGCAGCTATGAAGTAAATGAAGGTATATTGGGACATACCTATTCATTATACAGAATCAATTAGCATGTCTTACATACTGCATTCCATGGCTACCTACTCAGTATTGGGGCATCTTGCATCCCACGGGCCTCCTGTATCCATTGGTTCAGTAGATCCTGCTTCCTTTTCTTCAGGTCTGCATGGTGGTGACGGACCTGCTCACCAGTCCAAGGAACACCTGTGACACTGGTGAGGTCATGAGCTAACCGGTTCCAAGCCTCTGCCTTGTACTCTGTCCCTTGGAACTGGTCCTGCAGGAATCTTGACTCATGACGGTGGACAAGGAGCCAAACCATGTATTTCAACTCCTCGATGCCCCAACGTTGCGCTCTAAAGCATGTACCCTCTCCAGCACCAGCCATTCTAACTGCAGATGGGAGCTACAATCAGTTATGGCAAGTATTCCCGCCTATGGGGCTTAAATATGCTGCATTTCCCGCACTTTTTTGTGATTGGCTGTTTTTGAAAATTCTTGGCTGACTACAGACCTGCTTAGTAATGGTTAATCTACCATTTATAAGTATATGTATGTTAACAGTGGCTGTTTTGCCTAAGCTGTCATGTCTTAGTGGTTCAGCACTTTGATTATGGTGCATAGAGTCCTGGGTTCAAACCTTGTCATTGCATTTTATTTTACTACTGTCCAGACAGGCTAGGGGGTGTGGCTGTGTTTAGGCAACTTTGCTCTACGTTGCCCTACAGTGCGCTGGTTGGTGCGGCGTGCACCTCTGTCAAACTGATTGTGCTGGGTAAAGTGCTATTTAGCTATGGGCAACTCTATTGTGCTGGGTAAAGTGCTGCTTAACTACGGGCAACTATATTGTGCTGGCTAAACCTCTGCTTAACTACGGGCAACTATATTGCGCTGGGTAAAGCGCTGCTTAATTACGGGCAATTATATGTCAGGATCCTTTATAAATATATATTTTGTTCACTGATACATAGGCCATTTCAATGCTTTTTAGTAAAATTTTAATCATATATGTCAGGAATTATTTCATATACTAATTTAGAACATAAATAGGAAGGGGAGTGGTGGGACTCGAACCATGAATGCCTCCTCTTTGTGCAAATGCTCTAACATTACGCTATTGCTATTTGGTGTGACTTGCATAAACATTCCTTCTTATGCTCTTCCATGTCAGGATTGCTAACTGCAGCTAAGCAATGAGCACACCCGAGCACATACGCGCAAATACGGGCAGCTATATCGGGAATTAAAAAAAAAAAATTAATGTTTTACTTTTTATAACTGTGCTGGGGGTTTACAATGTCAGGGAGTGTGGTGTTGGGTACATGGATATTTGAGTGGACCCACTCTTGTGTGTTGACATTTTGCATTTCAGACACTTGCAGGGGCGTGGACCTTTAGACTGCTCGGCAGTCGGACACGCCCCCTGCTTTCCTGCACGGTCCGTGTTAGACTTGGAGTTGAGTCAGTGTGTCCACATGAATATTCATGGAATGCTGACGTCATACCATTCAACTGCAGCCTCCAAGTAAGACTCATTTAGTCTTACACAGAGGGTTCGTGAATCTGGGGGAATGTCATTATTAAGGCCTTCTCCCAGGTAAAATTATGTACAAAATATCTCATTATTTTACACCCACTGCCCAACACTCATTAGCAAGAAATGTATTAATTCCTACAATTGAACATGCTTCTCCCTTAATAATTATCCATGCACCACAAACACACAACAAAATTCAAATATCAATAAAAAAATTTACAAGTTTCTGCTACTTACTGACCAGAGGACTCACCATTGCTTACTTGTAGACAAGATCAACTGGTGACCAATCAATGAAAGAGCAACCCTACTTTATTCTTCTTATCTCTCCATCACTGCACTTAGCATAGCAAAAAAGAGGGGTGGGGGTTATGTTCCCATCTTTCATTATATTGAAGATGATATATTAAAGGTGCTTAATACATTTAATTTAACTAATGAGGAGCAATCTAACTTAACTATTAGAAAAGACAGATTTAAGCAAAAGATAGATTTTTAATTTATAAAGAACCTACAATAGATGCATCATTTGTTTTTCACTAGAAATAAAAAGCCACAAGAGTTTAAAGATGCCTATGTGACTGAGTTGAGGCCCAGGACTGCAAACTATGAGCTTGAATTGGAGATTTGCATGCTTCCGCACTTAAAAATAAAACTGGCTTCCACACAACAAACAGTGAGTTAGACAAAGACCTGTTAGTCTGACCTACCAGCTGAAAAGCTGTAAATATGTGCAGAGCAAAAGAAGTAACAGGTCCGCAGATGAAGAAGCTTGCAGAAAATCTGGATGCATGTAAAATTAAAACAAAACAAACATGTGCTAAAATAAGCAGAAAGAGGCTGTTGGTAGTCATAATACTGTGAAAAGCTCACCCAGAATCTGCCATAACTTGCTATGAGGGAAATGTTAGATTTTTTTCTTTCTTGAGTTTTGTATTGCTTCCTTTCCTTCTTCTGTTTTGTATATTATGAGTTATTTTCATTATACTTTGTTTTACTTGTATTATGCATTTAATTGCATATTTAAAGTAGGAAAGACACCACAGGTGTATCTCTTGTGAGTCACACAGAAATTAGAACAGCTCAATTAAGGTTAATTACCTATGAACTGATGGTGGAGCTATGAATTAAACCTTCTATTTAAAGGGTAAAATAAAACTTTCAAGGCTTTACCAGCAAAGCTCACCCGACCTTTCTACAACTTGCTGTGAGGAAAAATTTAGTTTTTGCTTTCTTTTATTTTGTATTGCTTTTGTTTTGTGGATTGTGATTTCTTTTCTTTACACTGTGTTTAACCTGCATTTTGCTTTTAATTGGATTTTTAAACTAGGAAAGAAACCACAACTGTGTTTCTTGTGAGTTCCACAGAAATTAAGTTTTTCCTCACCGTCCCACCCTTTTGCTGTTGTGTTTTTAAACTCAACTGCCTTTTAGTTGTATGCCCTTTTTTAAATTGAACACATATTCTCCTTTCTTCTCCTCTTTCATTGGCTATTGTGAATAAGCACAAAATTATTATTTGGTGACATCACTCCCCTTCAGCTATTTAAATTTATTGGCCATTCCACTGTATTCCATAGATCCAGAATACAAATTCCCCCTTCCAATCTATATAGCTCTTTAAAATGAGTGTCTCTATCTACTTAAATAGCTAAAGATTAAGTTACCCCTCTTTCATATCTAACTGCTTAGTGCACACTGCATCTCTTAGGATATTAAACCATTTTTTTCCATCTTACCTTTAAAATCTGCAAAACCTGTGCCAAGCTCACAAATTACTGGATATTCCACATTCTGCCTTTCAGCAGTCATCTTGGGATTAGTGTTTCTGTTTTGCTGCTAGTGAGAGAAGGAGCATATGGACACTATTCCCTGGAGACTGCTGATCACCAGAAAACCTAATAACTGCTTCATAAATGCAAGCTTAGTATCTGTGCTTATAATTTGCTCCTGGTGAGAAAAGGAGCAGAGTGCATTGATTCTTAAATGTTTCTGACTGGGCAGTGAGTGTCTGTGCTTGACCTTCCTGACTGGTCTGGTTGCTATTCAAGGCATCTACCAGGAAGGGTCTACAACAAGCCTGCATACCCTTGAATCATCTGGGACAAGACTTTGGATCACCAAAGAGCCTGTGGCCTGCTTCTCATCTTCGGATTGGTGATACATTATGCTTCTGGTAAGAGAAGAAGCAAAAGAGAATTATATTTCAGCAGTGCAAAGCTGTGGTGAGACCAGCACTAGTACTAGCCAGGCAGTAGCCATTTAGGAAACTCAGCTGCTTTCATCATTCTTGACAAGCTAATTCTTTCTTTTCAGTAAATGCTGCTTGATTCCCTAGTATCTAACCTAACATATGATGTTGTAAAGCTTTATTCATTCCTTACTGATGGGACTTCAGTTCCATCCTCGGAACAAACACAGCCATTTCCAAGCTCACACCAGCCAAAAACTCTCAGCTAAGACCTACCCATAATGTCCCACTCATAGTCTCTTCAGATCTCATTTGCGGCGTTCCTCGTCAGATGTGCCAAGCCTTCTCTCTCAAAGCTAAGTGTAGAATTTTGTGTAATTTGTGGTTTTTTCTCTCAATACTTTAATTTTTTAGTTAGTCTTTACTAATTTTCTTCTCTCGTCTAAAGACTTGTCCTATTTCCTACCCTCTACCTCTGGTAGTTACCTTTATACCATTGTTGGTACTGTCCCTCTCTCCTGCCTTGGGTAGGCCCTCTTCTTACCACTTGTGGTATTTCTAGGTACCATTGTTGGTACTATTCTCTTACTTCTTTCATATATATATATATATATACATATATATATATATATATATATATTTTTTTTTTTTTTTTTTTTTTTTTAAACTTTTTCTCTTTCACTCTGCTGTTGTTTCCTTTTCTTGACTGTTTATGTCAGCTTAGATTAGCACCAGTATATCCTCCTCCGGCATCTTCCCAGGCCCCAGAGACTTTGGTACCAATGACCACCCTGGTGCATACTGTCTTGGCTCTGACTGTGGAGGTTCCCCTGTTGGCACTGATTGCCCTTGGTGCATCAGCTCAGTTGGAACCAGTGCACTCTTGGAGCGATGTTTGGACTGTCGAAACAGTGGTTCTTAGTTCGGTGCTTATTTTTTCGCTGGCACCGTCTATGTCCACAGCTCCACCAACAGCTTCCAGTCCTCTTGGAGCTCCTCACCTAGAGGCAGGCTCCTCAGGATGGGGTGAGACCCCGGTTCCGAGGTTCTCCTTCTTAGTTCCGGGCTCCCATCCCTCCTCAGGCGGGCCTGCTTTCCAGGTGATGGAGAGGGTCCATGCCTCAACAGGCTCGCAGTCAACACCAATGGCATCAACACCAGAATCCCCCCTCTAGTATGCAGCTCTCCCAACCCCCTATTCTAGGATCCTGGGCATGGGAGCCACAAGCCCTTCCCTTGCAAGGCACTCTTTCTCCGGAGTCCTCCTCAGAAGATCCCACTGGGGAGCCACCCCAGAAGAAATGGTGCAAGAGGAAGCACCTTGATTCCCCTGAGGAATCTATCACTGAGGACACCGATTGCAATGAGGGAAAAGGGTCCCCATGGTCTACCCCAGAAGACGTCTCATCTGGAGACATTCTGAAAATCCTCAAGCAGAGGGGAGACTGGAAGTCCTCTAACCCTTCTTCGGAGGACTCAGTGTTCTTGCAGGCCTTCTGTGCCCGGCCATCTACTTCCTGCGTGACCCCACCTGTGGATGAGCTTGTAAAGCTGATTGTGCAGCATGCTTGGAAGGCTCTGGACAATGTAGAATCTGTCCCCCGGAGGCCGGCCAAAAGTTTATCCACCCCTGAAGACCAGCCCAATTGGTCCAAGCAATTGGTAGTTGATTCCATGGTCGTGGTGGCGGCCACCAAGAGGGAACTGGTGGAAGATAGTTCCACTGTTCATCCCCCAAACAGGGAGTCTTGGGCTATGAACAGACTGGGGAAGCGGACCTACACTTCAGCAACCTTTGCCATTCGATTGGTGAACTTTCTGGCACACTTCACTCTCCTCCAAAGAGACCTAATTTCTCAAATGTCTACCTCTTTCGCAGGAGTACTGCCTGATGAGGTGCGCGACACTGTCATCTTGCAGCTAGCTACCCTGGAATCTATCTCAAACTCCTAGATGCATTTGATATCTCACACCACCGAGGGGGCAGCTTGAGCAGCCACATCAGGCATCATCATGAGATGGCATGCTTGGATGCATTTGTGTGATTTCGCAGACCCCTTTAAATCTTCCTTCATCAATGCACCTGTCAAAAAACCTTCACTCTTTGGTCCCAATGTACGAGACACACTATCACGAAGTGAGAAAGTTGGAAAGACCTTGTCTGCTGTGGGCATACATTTTTCCACCCCCCAGAGATCCTATTCTAGGAACCAGAGGGGAGGGAAATTGTGGTTCAAAAAGTCCCAAGGATTGTTTCATGACACTTGTGGTGAGCAATCCCCCCGGGGCAGAGGGGGCAACTCATCCAGGGGTCCACGTAACCAGGTAGCTAGATATTCTTTCTCCGGCCGACCCTACCAGCGCTCCTGAGCAGTGGCCTGATTGCTTTCCTCTGGAAGCAGTCGGGGGTCATTTTTCTCTGCACTTACAAGCCTGGAAACTTATCACTACCGATCCATGGGTGCAGAGAATAATATCCAGAGGCTACCATATCCCATTTGATCTTACTCCAAGACCCTTCAAAAGAATCCCCAATGTTCCACCCAATTAGAGTGAGATAGCAGCCTTAGAAATCGAAAAGCTGCTAAGAAAAAGAGTCATCCAGCCAGTCTCACCAGACCAGAGAAGATCTGGGTTTTACTTGCAGTTCTTTTTAGTGCCAAAAAAGCAGGGGACTGGAGACCAATCCTGGATCACAGCCTACTGAACAAATTTATTAAACCTCAAAAATTCTGGATAGTCATGGTACAGTCCATCCTCCCCTTTCTAGAGAAGGACAACTGGATGTGCTTTATAGATTTCCAGGATGCGTATTACCACACAAAGATGGACCAGTGCTCCCAGAGATTTCTCCGCTTCCGGCTGGGAGCCAATCACTACCAGTTAAGGGTACTGCCATTCTGTCTCTCGACAGCCCCCCCCCCCCGAGTGTTCACCGAATGTATGGCAGTTGCAGTAGCTCATATTCGACTAAAAGGATTCCAGGCGTTTCCATATCTAGACAATTGGCTCCTTACCACCATGACCAGGAATCTTCTCATCCACATCCTCTCTTACACTCAAGGCCTTGCTCTTCACTTAGGATTACGATCAACAAGGAAAAATCTCAAATGTCCCCAACAAAAACACTGGAATTTATTGGAGCAATCTTCGACACAACATCCTGTCAAGCTTCCCTTCCTCCTCACAGGCTCTCAAAAACTAAGAAGCCAGGTTCAAGTCCTCCACCAACAAACCTTTGTACCAGCATGCCTTGTACTTCAACTTCTGGGCTCTATGGCAGCAACCATTACCTTAGTTCCACTGGCGAGGCTGCACACGAGATTAGTACAGTGGCTCGTTTCATCACAATGATCTATCTTAACTCATCCTCTCGACCACTTGATACGCCTTACAAACCTTTTCAAGAAAGAAAGAAATGCTTTGGTGGACGAAGCCAGAATCAAATCTTTGGTGTCAACTATTCTGTCTTCCCCAGCCCAAGGTCACAGTGACCACGGACGCTTCCCTGCTAGGGTGGGGGGGGCATTTCCAGGGAAAGATAGTCCAAGGCACCTGGTCCCCCATGGAGGCCAATTTGCACATAAATGTCCTGGAATTGAGGGCAGTTCTCTTAGCATTGCAAGTGTTCCATACATCCCTCCCTTCCGGGACCATTGCAAATCAATCGAACAACATGTCAGTCATCTGGTATATAATCAAACAAGGCAGAACCAGGTCTTACCCCCTGTGTTGGGAAGCCATGAGAATTTGGCACTGGGTGATAGCTTCCAACCGCTTTCTTATAACAATGCACATTCTCGGGAGTTCCAGCCTTATTGCGGACAATCTGAGCAGGAACATCCTGATGCCTCACGAGTGGTCCCTCAGTCCTGTAATAGCAGATCAGATCTTCCGCCATTGAGGCAGGCCTTGTTGCGACCTGTTTGCTTCCCCTCTAAACAACAAATGCAGAAGCTACTTTGCCCTGATCCCCCTTCAGGGGGAGTCACCGATGGATGCTCTGACACACAATTGGCCCCCAGGTCTGCTATATGCCTTTCCCCCATTTCCCCTCATCCCAAAAGTCCTCCAGAAAGCTCAAAGGTTGAGAAGCAAAGTGATCCTCATTGCACCTTATTGGCCCCATCAAGTCTGGTTCCCTTTCCTATGGCCTCGTCTGATTCACAGCCCGTGGATTCTGGATCAATCCCAAGGTCTGCTATCTCACCCTCAGGGACTGATTCACCCCAATCTCCTCAGCCTGAAGCTCACAGCTTGGTTTCTCCACTTCCAATGATTGCCAGGCTACTGGATATTTCATCTCCTGTCAGTGAGATTCTTCTTGGCTTTACACAATCCTTCCACCAGGAAAATCTATTCTAGTAAGTAGGCTAGGTTCTCTACATGGGCCAAAGATCATGACATAGACCCTTTCTCTATGCCTATTCTGAAAATCATACAGTACCTGACTGCTCTTCTACATGCAGGAGCTTCAGCATCGACAATTACTGTACATTTAGCAGCTATCGCAAATTTACACAATGGATTTGATCATTCTTCTATGTCACACCATCTGTGCAAAACTTTCTTGAAAGGAGTATTACATGTTAAACCCCCTGTCAAGCCCCCCATAGAGCCTTGGGACTTGACCTTGGTGCTTCAGTCGTTAACAAGCCCGCCTTTCGAACCCTCTAATTCATGTGATATAAAATTTTTGTCTTGGAAGACTCTACTTCTAGTAGTCCTTACCTCAGTGAGAAGAATATCTGAGTTGCAGGCCTTGAGTATCAAGAAACCTTACTTGATTTTCCACAGGGATAGAGTGTCCCTATGTACTGACCCATCCTTCTTGCCCAAGGTCATTTCTGGATTTTCCATTAACCAATCTATTGACCTACTGGTTTTCTTCCCTCAACATTCAAATAGAGGGGAGTACCTTTTGCATACCCTTGATGTTCATTGGCAACTTCTTTTTTACTTAGACAGAACTACATTTTTCAGAAAAACGGATCAATTGTTTGTGGCTTTTGCGGGACCCAGATTGGGTAAAACTGTCTCCAAAGTGACTATCTTCCTGGCTTAGAAACATCATTACCTTTATCTACCATCAGAATAAACTGTCTTTACCTTCCAGAGTAAAGATTCATTCCACTAGATCGATGGCTACTTCTGTGGCTTTTCATTCCACAGTCTCTATGGATGATATCTGCACAACAGCCACTTGGGCAAGCCCACATACTTTTATCACTCATTACAAATTGGATTTGGCCTCCAGGGGGCGAGCATCTTTTGGTTCTATGGTGCTCAGGAATATCCTTCCTTAGGACCACCCAGGACTCAAATAGTTGGGGACTCGGTCCTATCAGTAAGGAATGAATAAAGATTTACAACATCAGATAAAGAAGTTATGTCTTACCATAATATTCTATCTGTGTTGTAGATCTTTATTCATTCATTACTTCCCGCCCTCCTTCCCCCTGCCTGGACTCCTGGTGGACTTTAGAATCTCCTAGTTAAGGTATTTGCCCAGACAGAGCCTCCTACTGTCTCTTTTATTATCTCTATAATATGAGGGTGGGCAAACTCGATCTGAAGAGACTATGACAGGGGCATTATGGGTAGGTCTTAGTGAGAGTTTTTGGCTGGTGTGAGCTTGGAAACAGCTGTGTCGGTTCCGAGGACGGAACTGAAGTCCTATCAGTAATGAATGAATAAAGATCTACAACACAGATGGAACATTATGGTAAGACATAACTTTTTTTTCCTAAATTCAGAATATCTGCATAAATGCTTCATCCACAAATCAACATAGTCTACTTATTAGTTTCCCCTCAAGTGCCCTGTACAGAATCAGACACTTTGAGTTGACATTTTTCCCATAAAAGCACCACTGAAATTTCACCAGTACCTAGTTACACACAGCACAACTACATTGCAGTGACTGGCCCCAAACCAGATATTTCTGACATCACTTTATATTTTTATTCCAACTGTCTAATTAATAAAACAGGGTCTGTTACCATAGATATGATCTTCCCCACACTCTCTGTTATTTGCTTGGTGAATATAGGCATCATGAGGCAATGTAGGAATTACCTCGTGTTTACTGAGAACCAGTTAATTCTCAAATAAACTGATATGGTATGTGAGATGTATGTACACAATGTCACTAAAGGCAAACCTCTCACATAAAAACACTGCTGATGTCAGTAAAGTTGTCAGTAGTACACATGCTGCACCCATCACACATAGTTCAAAGCAAACACATAGACCCACATATGCTGAGGCACTTAACTGTAACCTTCTTAAACCCCAAAGACTTCCTGGATACATTGCACATACAAAATACCCTCAGCAACCCCAAATGCGCTATTTAAAAACAACATCCACATCAACATATACAGCCACACCTCATGGGGCCTCTATATCTAAGCCCATAAGGCAAGCCATCACACAATCCAGCATTCTGATCATGAGAGACTCCATTGTGAGGCACACTGATGTCCCTCTCACTAGACAGAGTAAAGAGGAAGTCACAGTCAGTCGCTTATCATGGGCCAGGATCTGCCAGATTACACATGCACTCAGGTCATTGGACCATAGGTACCAGTATGACACAGGCATGGTCCATATGGGTGTACATGACCTGAGACATACCTCCCTAGACTATATGAAGTAGGATATCTTAGAGCTCTTGAAATATGTGTCCTAGCCTGGTATGATCCTAGCATTGAGCAGCATTTGAATTTAATAATTGCTTTAGTTTCTGATGTCATTGTAAGGGGCTGCAATATCTGTCAGCATGGAAGGAGATGGCCAACAGACCACACTGCTTTGCCAGGGATGGTCTGCAACTCTCCTCTCTAGGCTTTCAAATATTAGCTAAAACATTGTTGTCCCCTTAATGTCATTTAGGCAATGCAAAACTGAAAGTACTTCTGACATAGCAAATCAAAACTAAGAAAATCTACAGGTGTTATTGTTCAATGCTAGGACCCTAAACAAAACACTCCACTCCCTAGAAGCTCTCTTCATTCTAACGAATGCTGATGTCTGTGTGGTCACTGAGACATGGTTTAAAGCCACAGAGAGCACACCAACAGTGCATGGATATATTGCCTTCCACACATTTAGACCAGCTACTATACAGACAAGTGGGAGGTGTCTTAATTTGCATCAAAACTAAATATACCTTAAGATGGGTCAAACAGCACAATACACTTAAGCTTCTCCATCACAGGCAAAATCCCATACAATTTCCTTGCAAGCTAAAGGTCCCCCTCTATAACCCAGGAAACCCCTACCATGTATTTAAACTTACTGGAAACACTCACAATCAAACCCAATGTCATATTCATGGATGACTTTAATTACCCCAGTATTAACTGGAAATCATATATAACACCAAACATACAAGCACAGAGATTCCTGGATTTTTTACATGCAAACTCCCTGGACCCAGTTATCAATACACCGAGACTATATTAGTTCATCGACAGCTTAGGTTGTCAAATCTGTAATGATCGACACCTAAGCGTCGAACCTGCAAAATCACAAACAGCCATTTAAGTGAATTCTTTCCTTGGGAAAGAATTCAGTAGGCCATATATGAACAATATTAACTTTTCAACCTAAATAAAGTGCCCCCTACACCCCCTAACTAAATATACCAACTCCAAAATTACTCCACATTGCCGAAAGGGCAAATCCCCGATAACGACCAAGCGACTTCTTTACCGAGGAAAGAATTTGTGTAAATGACCGTTCAAGATTTTGCAAGTTCGACGCTTAGGTGTCAATCATTATAGATTAGACAACCTAAGCTGTCGATGAACTAATATATGTCCAATACACCAACCAGAGATGTAACCATACTGGATCTGGTGCTCACTAATATGGAAGAGTGCTGCACACCCCTTGTGTAATATCTTCTCTGTTAAGGTCAGAAAATGAAATGGTCTCCTTTGAAGTAAAAATAAAACGCAGAACCCCAGCTAACCCTGGAATATTCAGGAACTACTCTAAGGCTAACATCCTACATTTAAGTGACAACCTGGTAATCATATACAACACCAAACATACAGACACGGAGATTCCTAGATTTTACAAACACAAAATGGCAAACTTTTAAGCCCTCATAAAACCTGAGAACACTGCTGCCTAGGTGGAACTGTTCACAGAAACCCTATACAAACATGTTAATAGCTGCATAGAGGCAGCTGTACACACCAGGAAGAAGTACAGAACTAATTCAAAAAACAAGCCATCTTGATGGAATCACAGCATCAGTAGGCTGTATAACAGAAGGAAGAAAACCATGGAAAAACTAGAGTGTGCAACACCTAGAAGGATAAAAGCACTCTCATCAAACAAAACAAACAACTCAAAGGGCAAATAAAGTCTACCAAAGCCAAATGTGAGGTAAATTTGGCTTCCCAGGCCAAGGATAACCACAAAGCATTCTTTAGCTATGTCTGCAACCTGAAAGGCAATACATAATTGTGTGCAGAGCTCATTGTAAATGGAGCCACCTATACTGAGCCAGAAGATATAGCAAACCTCCTGACTGATAAATTCAGCTTCAACTTTACTCCTCTGTCTCCCTCAACCTTCCCTCAGGAAATATCATCAAATATAACTTCCCCTACTATCACTATGGAACAGGTCCGTAATTCTCTCTGTAAGACCAAGAACACTGCATCAGTGGGCCCATACAATATCCTGGGATGCCTTCTAAATAGCATGAAACATGAGCTATCGGGGCCTCTGGAATTACTATTTAACTGTAGCCTCCAAACAGGTTTCATGCCTCATGAATGGAGAAAGGCAACAGTCATCCCTCCGCACAAAGATGGGCCATCTACAGACCTTGGAAACTACAGACCCGTAAGTCTCACTAGTCTTATATGTAAAGCCGTAGAAAGCATTATGATGGAGATGATTGACAGAGATGTAGTAAACCTCCAGACACTGGACCCAACCCAGTTTGGTTTCATCAAGGGCAGATCATGCCTACTCAACCTTGTGGACTTCTTTGAGAAGGTCACCAAAACAATGGAGGAAGGCAAAATCATTAACACTGTCTACCTTGACGTGGCCAAGGCATTTGACACAATACCCCACTCAGGCATTGTTGACAAACTCAGGAGGCTAAGGCTAGGTACAAACCCATATGTCACCCAGTGGATAGCCAACTGGTTCACAAACAGGACCTAGGAAGTTAGAAATGGGGAGTCTACCTTTACAAAGAGGCCAGTCACAAAGTGGGCTCCCTTAGGGATCAGTCCCTGGACCACTCCTTTTTGGCATTTACTTCTCAGAAGTCAAGACCAAAGTCAGTGATCTCTGGATGACTAAATTTGCAGATGATTGCAAAATAGGAGCTGTCATTGAATCTCACACTGACACAAATGTTCTCCAGGAGGGGCTGATGCAGACAAACAACTGGTGTCAGAACCATGGACTAAAACCAAATGCCAATAAATGCATAATAGTATCCTTTGGGAAGTCATCCATCCCTGGTAACTATCATATTGACAACAAACCTCTTAGAGTTGACTCAGTAGTCAGGGTCTTAGGGATACACATAGATAGTAATCTAGCCTTTGATCATCACATGTCTACAGTGGTGAGGAAATCATTCTATATTGCGCAACTTATAAACAAAGGTATGGCATCTAAGTTCAAGGAAGTCATTGTCCCACTATATTCAGCATTCACAGACCTGTCATTGAGCACAAAGGCCCCCTTTGGTATGTACCTAACCAGGCATATCCAACAATTGGAATATTCACAGAGGTTCCTTACTAAAATAATACAGGGCGTAGTAATACATCCTGTGCAGACCACCTCAAGAACCTATCCCTATATTCTGTCTCCTACAAGCTTTTGAGGGGAGATCTATGCTTGGCATACAGGGCATTGTCAGACCCCACTCTGATGGACCTCCTGCATATCCACAAAACAAACAGCACCAGACTGAAACCTTGCCTGTGATATAAATAGGACCTGCTGGAGAGATAGATAAATATCCCAGAGACTACCCCATCTATGGAACAGGCTCCCCATCCATGTGAAGCAGAGTTCCTCCCTAACCCAATTCAAGTGCAACTTGAACAATTGGATGGGAAACCGGAAATTCATCCCTAGTTTGGCACCTATGTCTCTAATGGATACAGGTAACTTATAAATGGCTCATCTCTCAAGCCCATGTTTACACTTATCAAGCGTATCAGAACTTGTCAGAGATTTGGGATGCATGGCTAGGCTTAAAAAGGCCCTTGTGGTCATTAGCCTAGTAAACACCTATGAACCTATACACCTATGAACACAGGTCAGGCTTTCTTTACACACTTAAGCTTCACTTTTGGCATCTTACACCAGCACAGGGGAAAAAGCTAGGGTGGGAATTGAGAAGTACTGGAGACGTGAGTTCAAAGATACCAATTTCTTGAATACGCTGTGGGCCTGTCACTCTAGCCTAAGGATTTGGGCTAAACCACATAAAGCTGCCTCATTTGCATTCAGGAAAAACATCCTCTCCTCTCTAGGACTTGATGTTCCTGGTTCTCTGTAAATGAATCATTATATTGTTTTCACTATGCTGTGTGTACATTCATGGTACTTTTGTGTATTGATGTTTTGTTGATATTCTTATGGATTTATTTAACTCTGTGTATTGTGAATAAAGGTTGCATGACTTATAAATCTATTATACATTATTTAGAGGTGAACTGATCTATAGTTTCATGCTAAGTTGTTACAATGATCCTATGATAATGTATGCCCTAAAATAAACTTAGACATCATAAGCCAAGGCCAATAACGAATATGATGTCTCCAATGTTACCATCTGGTGTGAGTCTTTTCAAAGTTATATGGACATTATACATAACAATCTTCCTTTGCACATAGGGACTTGAAATTTATCAAATGAATTTAAAGTTATTCTTGATATATTTCATTCATATCTTAACCAGGCAAGCCCAAATGTCTCTTTTTCAGGGATGACTGGCATCACTCTCTGGTTAAGTGACTAGTTAAGGTTTATACAGTTTACTAGCAGAAACTGAGGCAATCCAACCCAGGACTACAGAATGAAATATTTTGATGAATATTTTTAAGTAAGAATACAAAGAACTAAGACACAAGTTCTTTGGTAGCCACTAGGTGAGGCTTATGGTTTGTAATATTCCTACAATGTAATACCATAACAGTTTGAGAGAGTTTAACTACATACATGTTGGGATCTTCAGTTTAGAAAAATCTTTGAATGCTAATATTATAGCAAATGTTATATTTTTAAGTTATACTGCCATAAACTACAAGTGAATAAAACAGAGTTAAGGAAAGTTCAAAACATATTCAAACTTAAATCACAACTGATGAAAGAAAAGCAAAGTCACACCTCTGAGATACACATTGTCAAGTATACAGTTCTCAGAACATATCAAAATGAAAAGATTCAGGCATGTGCAAGTTAATCCAAGATCATGTCACAAACACACATTTAAGAACACACAAACTAAGTGCTGCATGTACTGCGTATTACCAACTGCTTCCAGAAGCAACCCCCCCACCACAAACACACATTTAAGAACACACACAGTGCTGCATGTACTGCGTATTACCAACTGCTTCCAGAAGCAACCCCCCCACCACAAACACACATTTAAGAACACACACAGTGCTGCATGTACTGCGTATTACCAACTGCTTCCAGAAGCAACCCCCCCACCACAAACACACATTTAAGAACACACAAAGTGCTGCATGTACTACGTATTACCAACTGCTTCCAGAAGCAACCCCCCCCACCACAAACACACATTTAAGAACACACAGACTAAGTGCTGCATGTACTGCGTATTACCAACTGCTTCCAGAAGCAACCCCCCACCACAAACACACATTTAAGAACACACACAGTGCTGCATGTACTACGTATTACCAACTGCTTCCAGAAGCAACCCCCCCCACCACAAACACACATTTAAGAACACACACAGTGCTGCATGTACTGCGTATTACCAACTGCTTCCAGAAGCAACCCCCCCCACCACAAGCACACATTTAAGAACACACAAAGTGCTGCATGTACTACGTATAACCAACTGCTTCCAGAAGCAACCCCCCCCTCCACAAACACACATTTAAGAACACACAGACTAAGTGCTGCATGTACTGCGTATTACCAACTGCTTCTAGAAGCAACCCCCCACCACAAACACACATTTCTTCTTTCAGTAATTTCATAGAGCCTATCTTTGATCTTTTAACTCAACGTGCTCATGTCTGAGGTAAAAACCTAACAGCTTAGTCTAGTGAACACACTGGGGGATATTTAGAAAGGTTAGCTCTGTAACACCATTAGCAATGTGCTATGTGCTCCAGTAGTGCTACAGAGCTAACTAGTGATTCAGAGACATGCAGCAACTGCATGGAGCAAAAGCTCATTAGTGACTCCTTTGCATGCTTTATCAGACACAGCATAGATGGTAACAACTGCACTAGTGTCCCCCCTACCATCCCACACAACATTGTTGCACATATAGACAGACAAATTGTCAGAAACACACATGCACAATAGTGCAGCATCAATAATGCTTCTACACCACACACACACAGCCTCGCATTCCTTACCTGATGTTGTACACCCTGCCTCATATGTGCCATATACTGCGATAGGTGAATGTCACAGAATGACATATGCAGTCCCATTGCTCTGCATTGAAGTAGTGCAGTACAGCATGCCTTTGAATTGCTGCACCATGCTATTCTGATCACAGAGTAAGGCTCCAGGGTAGAACAAATGGCTAGTTTTCATTTGCTGCTTCCATAGACTGCCCTGTTTGCATGTAACATTGTCTAATAAACCACTGAAGTGCTCTCATTCCTCTAATATGTCATTTTCAGTCTTAATAAACAGAAACCATTGGTGCTTTTATATCATGATGTAATCATTGTAACATTTCACACTGGATATCTGGCCTTGCCCAGGTGCATATCAGAATGAAAAAAATATGTATAATTAATAAATATTAAATCTAAAGTCATCATCTCACAGACCAAGGGAATTAGTAAAGCAAACCAAACATCATCCCCTGATATCACTTACTTTCCTAATATAATTCTATTGCAGATTTCATTCATACTAATATAACACAACAAAATCATTCTGTACAAGCTCCCAGCATTAATAAAATTCAACAGCACCAAAGATGTATACTGGTATAAATCATTCAGTCATCCTAATCACACTTCAAACAGAATATTTCATTCACTGGCATTCAAAAAATTTCATTCATGATTTTCCCCAACATAGCAATGCAATCCTAGCAATTACCTTCAGTATGCTATACTGTGATTCTGTAAAATCATGTTTGTAGCAAACTGTAATTTGACCCTCAGTTGCTAATTAAATCTGAGAACTGTGCTACTATTCAAAAGCCATAGTAAACTGCCTAGCAGAGGTCATGGTGAGAACCCACTTTAGCTATTCCGCATAGTAAAATGCAGTTCTAACTTAAGCAGAATTAAAACACGGCTTGCCTGGATTGCTGTGAAACATTGATCCTTGCTGCAAAACCCCAGATTAATATGCAGTAATTCACAATCATGGATGAAAGGATGCTGTAAGCATCTAGCAAAATGCATTGACAGAAGCCCCATTTGTTTTTTGTCACAATGAAATCCACATGCCAGGTGGCACAGTATTTGGAGTTTTACATGTAGTACAGTGGGCTAGGCATGATAATGGACTAGGGGTACCAGACGTTCAGCCAGGTTAAGGATGAAGGGACCCAAAGGCTATTTTATTGTTGGCTCATAGACAGCCCTTACAAAAACAAGGGAAAGCCATTTTTTTTCAGAATTGAAATCTATGTATGCATGTACATGTGTGTCTTTCTGTGTGTGTGTGCATGTGCACATGGGTATATGGGTTTCAGAAGGTAAGTAGGCGCGCGTGTAGTTGCATTGTACACATCATCTATGTGAAAATGTTTTCTGTTCTCTACTGCTGTTCCAAGATGATACTGGACACTAGGTTTTAGTCACCTGCATTCCCTCATTTGTCCCCACCTTTGTCACTCACTGATGGGGTAGTCATACTTATAGGATACCCATGTTCTGAAGTGCTAAACTGACCCTCCTGTATGTTACCTAAGAATCGGTGGAAGTATATGTAAAAATAATAGTTGGCTGTCAGTGAAACTGTCCTTACTGAGGGGCAGAGGCAAATGCACAATTGTTTTAAAAAGTTAAAATTCAACCATTTCACACTCATCTGTTATTTGATTTTCAAAACAGCCCACTCAGTTATTAACTCACAATGGTTCAGTTAGAAAGGTTCCTAAAAGAAAGGAATACACAGACTGTCATTTAAATAACAAAAAAAAAAAAAAAACAGAAGTCATAAGGAAATACATAGAAAGGATGCCAAGTCTGTTTGTAATACCAAACCTAAAAATTAAAGAGGCAAATTATTGATTGTTTGTGGTCACATTGTCATGGTGAAATTAATGAAACAAAATGATCTGTTATCCCTTAACACAAGATAGCAGCTTGGTTAAAGTGACTCTGGCCATTGTGTTCGCCATGTTGCAAAAATAGTGGAAGTAGGACATCATAGCATTTTAGAGCTTATAATAATAATTTTATAATAATAATTATTATTATTATTATTAATTATTAATTAATAATAATTTAAAAATAATAATAATAATTTTATAATAATAAAATGCATAATTTGATTGAGGAATGGCCAGCCCTGATCAGTCCAAATGAGTCTGTAGTTTGCAAAGCTGTTGATTTTTTTTTTTTTATTTAAGAGTCTGAAATATGTAGTTAACTCCATAATTGTGGGAGATTAAGAAGACCTCCTCCCACAATTAAAAAAAGAATTAGGTCAAGAAGCACAGGGACTGCCTTTGGCCATCCAATTTAATTATAAAGGATAATAGCTAAGATGCAACAGACCGAGTGTATCTATTTATTGTTACTGCATCCTCAGTAGGTCAAATGTTCCTCTTCGGAAGGGAAGAAAAGACAGACTTTAATGTCTGTTTAGGTTGGGGGGTGACCTAATGGTTAAGGTATTTGCCTTACAAATACAAGGTGCAGGGTTTGAGTCTCACAAGGGATAATTAGCTAAGCTTAAAATGGCTTAAAGGTCAGTTAGCTTAGTATGATCCTATGTTTATGGGCTGAGTGGTGGTCTGCAGTGGGAGGAAATTGTTGTATTAGACTGGAGTCCACACTGTACAGATTCATTAACCTCAGCAATCTAAGTAATGTTTTCATGCTTAAAAGCCAAAATTAAAACAGTCTCTGCTATCTCAATAAAAAGAGGTTGCATAGCTCTGTTTAAAAACTGATATGAAATTAAATCCAAGCCTACACCATTTAGATGCGTTAACATGCAGTCCGAAGAGAGTTTTTTGCTTCATTTTCTGTTCTGTGCTTAGGAGAGATGAATCTACTTTTATGTTTGATAATGGCAATATCTACATTTTTATAAATAATGCTTTTTAAAACTCCATCTACATTTTTCTTTCATCTTCACTGTAAGGAAAGTGAGGTGTAATGGAATGAACAGTAGTACATTTGACAGCTAGGAAAACAATTGTCAAGATGAAACCATGAAGCAGAAGAAACATTAAACATAGATTTTGATACCCAACTTATCTCAGAGTAGTTTGCATAGCATGCGTGCACACACAAACATACACAAAGTGTATTATTCTTTCTCTGAATCCTGCTGTCTCTCACTCTCTCTTTTTCTCTCTCCCTCTCACTCGGTCTCTCTCTTTCTCTCTCAAATTCACACATAGACACACAGCCACACACATACACACACACACACACACACACACACACAACACACAGACACACACACACACACACACACACACACACACACACACACACACACATACACACACAAATACACTCCTTCTTTCAGTCTCTCACTCTCCCTTGCACTTTCTTTCTGTCATCTCTTTCTCTCCATCCCCCCTTCAGGTCAGTTTAGCATTAAATAAGAATATGCAGAGTGATACACTATCTATCCTGTATAATACTGAACGTTTTCGTTAGGAATCAATAGCTTTCTGTAAATGAAAGGTGATATACGCTATCAGTTGATAGTTCCCTTGTCAAAATATATTAGATCTTTCTATTAGCTGGGATGAGCTGGCTTTTCCATGTTAGAAAACAGACATTTCTCTTCCATGATATAGATTTATGGCTAGATGGTGCTGAGTTTCTTAAAATGCACTCAAGAAATCGAAGTGCCACCGGCCATGTAATACAGTCTGCACACCCACTAAGCACAGTGTGTAGATCAGTGCAGTAAAGAACGCTCTGCTCCTCTTATGAGTAAGATAATGCATGGCTTGCTAAGCCGTATACTACATTTTTAACAATTATATAACCTTTAATGGAAAGAGATCACTGTCTTTCTGTTTCTGTGATATGCTACAAGACAATGTAACTCATACAGGAAGACAGCTTCTCCAGCACAGCACTTGAATTCAGTAGATGCAAATATATGATTTAGATACATCAACTGATTTTTATAATTGTGTTTTACAGTGAAAATTCTTTAGCAAGATTTGTGTTGACAAACACTGAATTTCATATTATACCATAGTGCTTATTAAAACTGTGTGCTATTATTGTCATACAGGTAGATTGCCTTAGTTAATAACCCTCAACCTTTTGTAACTTTTGACAGTTTGAATCATCTAATGATAAATTGGCATCTGAAAGCTATGGGTCATCTTCCAGTTCATGAATATACAAGTACTATCTGAAATGATCACTGTTCAGTTCACTTAGCATTTTTTATTTTATTTTATTTATCCTTTGTTTACCGGTTTTGTCTCAATATGGTAATAGCCTCATTTTAGGGGAGACCCAAGTTCGTATTTATATTATTGGTGGGATTTGGCCAGGGCATTGGGAACCTTCCCTATTCGTTTTGATAGGTGCATGCTATCTTTTATATACACCTGAGCTATCATCAACTCAAGGGGCCCCACTTTAACATCTCACCAGGATGACACACTCAGGAGTGCAGCACACTCCTTATGTTGCACTGCACTGTCAGTACTGAAAAAAAATAATCCAACTGCTTGCTGTAGAAACAGATGCCGCAAACCTTTTGAACCAATGGTAAGTGTGCTACCTATCATCTCAAAGATTAGTGTTCACTATTCCTTGAAAGTGTGTTTCACCATCTTTGTAGCAGGTCTGACAAAGGAGAGTTTCTCACTAGCAGATCAGTAGTGTCAGCATATGCAATGTGAATCTGGTTAATATCAGGGACTCTCAATACTGGACTTTTAACTTCATGTCCTATTTGTAAGGCTTTCACAATGTTTTGCTGTTCATCAGTTCTAGTGTTCTGCTTTTCACATTTGTACCTATATTTGATTTGCTTCACTTTTTTTGCAAATATCTTTTATATTATTTTATTACTTTTGTGTTATCTAGACCTGCACTGCATGCATAAGATTGATCTTCATTATCATGTTAATAACCAGATTCAGAAACACAGGTTTATGCTGCATATCCACTAATGGTGGTAAAATGTAGAATGCAGCTAAGGAACTATATCAAGGAGAGTGGCGCATGCAACCACATTTTAAATTAAAATAGCTGTGATTTCTAAAAAGAAAAGCATAATACATTAAATGTACAGGTACATTTATTCCAGATTAGCAAGCATGCAGAGCACACCGCTCCACCCACAGAGAGGAGGGTTGCAAGAGGAAGATCCTGCATACTCAACTTAGTAGACATCTTTCAAACATTGGATGGCAAATCAGTACATACTTTATACCCTGACCTGGCAAAAGCATTTAATACCATGCCACACTCTGACAATATCTTCATACTAATCAAACTAATAGTGAACCAGTGGATAGTGAACAATCTCACTGATAGAACCCAGTCAATCATAATAGGGTTCACTGTGTCCTCTGTAACACTTATTACTAATGGAGTCCCCCAAGGATTACTACTAGGATCACTTCTAGTTGGTATTTACCTCTTTGAGGGTAACATTGATGTTAAGAGTTGGTAGCTGACCAAGTATGCAGATGATTGCAAACTTGGAGCTATCTCCAACACTCCAGAAGAATATCAGATCCTCCAAGAGGGTCTAACATGTACAAACTTATGATGCCAGAACCGAGGCTTAAAGCTAAATGCAAAAGGTATACTACTGTAACTTTTGGGAAACTCAGGAACCCATGCATATGCAACTTAAATGGCACATTCTGAGATACCTTGCTCCATATCTAATAAGCAGCCCTGGCAATGGAGGAGTCAGGGAAGGAAGAAGAGGAGTGAAGGGGTGTGTTCTGCTTGCCTCTCCACAGGGGGAAGGTGGGATTTGTGTGCAATCAGTGGCACAAAAGGTGGTGTAACTTCCATTGTGCAGATTGAGGAAATTACTGCTGTGAGAAGGAGGGACAGGTCTACTTGTAGGGAACATTCCTTATGAAAGTGAGGATGCATCCTCCATGGTCAAACCATTGCAAGCTCCCCAGCATCTCATTGAGTGCTTGCAGATAAGGCTGAAAAGAAAAACAAAAAGCTTGAAACCACCATAGTGGCTGTCTCAATAGTGACTTGTGCCAATCAGATCTTGCTCAAAGAGAAAATGAATAGTCTGAAGGACTGAAACAGGGTTTGATGTTCATCAGGCAGTAGGGCAAAATGGGGACTTCACAATGAGCTATCCTTTGACTACCTGTTGTCAGAATGTCCTTTTTCTTACACCAGCTGATCATCAAAGCTGTATTTTCTAGGTTGACAGAACCTATTGTTCCTCTCTATTCCTTCATCATTAGACCCATAATAGAATACAACACTCCCTTTTGTATGTACGTCAGTCTCCCTGCTAGGCGGGGGTCCAGGGAAGTAAACAGTGTGGGAAGAAATAGCCAGGGAATTGTTATGGCTAGGCTTGTATAGCCTCTAGGGCTGATAACCTAGTACCAACCCATGAATCTATGAACCTATTTGTCCAAGAACAAGATCACATTTGAAAAACCCAATGCATCCTAACCAAGAGAATCAAGGACATGATTCCCATATGCTATACAGATCCTCTTAAAGTATTATATCTCTTTTCCATCTCATACAGTCTGTTAAGGGGTGACTTTTGCCTTGCCTACAGTGCCTCAGATGACCCACTCCTGTTTGTCTGTAAAACCTGTAACACCATGAATGTTCATGCAAAAGATTCCAACCTTGATAGTAACATAAACAGAATATGCTAGTGAGATAGATACTTATGTCAAAGACTTCCTCTCCTCTAGAATATATCTCATCTTTATATTAAACAACGTAGCACCCTAACACTCTTCAAACTTTCCCAGTCCTGTTTGTCTGTAAAACCCGTAACACCATTAATGTTCAAGAAAAACTTCTCCAAAGCTAACTTTCAGCTCCTAAAAACAGAGGTGGCTAACTTCACTGCACCCATGCAAATGGAGATCAGTTGCATGACTGTCGAGTCATACACCAGTGCACTGTACGAACACGTACACAAATACATGGATCTCTCCATATCTAATAGAACCAAGACGGTCTCCTCTATAAAAGGAAGCCAATCTGGTGGTCCCCTGTCAAAAACTCTACAACAGAAGGAGGAAACTGATGCGGAATAAGGTGAAGTTCCAAGACTAGGAAAAACTACCTTATCAGCCTCAACAAAAAGTTGAGATCCCTCATCAAATCCTCTAAAACTAGCTATGAAAACAGAATTGCAGCAGATAGTAAAGACAACCACAAGGCCTTCTATAGTTATGTAAAGAATCTCCATGGCAATACCCAGATTTGCTCTGATCTACTGCACAATGGTACCTCCTATACCAAGCCAACAGATATTGCCAGTATACTGGTCAACAGATTCAGTGCCAACTTTACCCCTCTCAGCCCCCCAAGGGACCAGTCACAATACCAGTAGATTGCCAGTCACCCAGTATTACTGCTGCACAGGTTAAACAGCACTGTCGAAGGCCAAGAATACAGCTTCTATGGGACCTGATAATATCCCTGGCTGTGTTCTACATGAACTACAGAGTAAACTGGCACCTCATCTGTGTGACTTGTTCAATCACAGCCTCACCTCAGGCTTTGTCCCTACCGAATGCTGCACTGCTACAGTCATCCCTCTCCACAAAGGAAGAGTGACTACAGACCCTGGAAACTATCGCCCTATTAGCTTGACAAGTCTAATATGCAATGCATCTTCATGGACCTAATAAACAAGGATATAGGGAATCTCCCAACCTCTGGATCCCACACAGTTTGGTTTTGTGAAGGGTAGATCATGCCTGCTCAACTTGACCAACTTCTTTGAGTCAGTCACCAGAGCTGTAGATGAAGACAATGTGGTTCATACAGCCTACCTTGATCTGGCCAAGGCCTTTGATACCATTCCCCACTCAGGAATCCTAGAAAAACTCACTAAGCTAGGCATCAACCCCTATTTCACTAGGTGGGTTGCAAACTGGCTCACAAGTAGAACCCACAGTGTGAAAGTAGCTGAATCCAAGTCAGACTGCCAACCAGTCATGAGTGGAGTCCGACAGGGTTTGGTCCTGGGTCTTCTCCTGTTTGCTATCTACTTCTCTGAAGTCCAGGCCAACATGAAGGGACTCTGGCTGACAAAGTTCACAGATGATCGCAAGTTGGGAGCTATTATTAACTCCTTGAGTGATGTTGACATCCTACAGAAAGGCCTCACTGAGACCAACGACTGGTGTCAGAACCATGGCCTTAAGCTCAATGCCAAAAAATGTGTCATCATCCCCTTAGGGAAAAACCCGGTTCGCATGAATTACCACATCGATCGTAGTCCACTGAACACAGAAGGTGTCATAAGAGATCTGGGAAAACAGGTTGACAGCAACCTCTCTTTTGACCACCACATTGTCATTGTGGTCAGAAAGTCCTTCTATGTGGCACATCTCATTACTAAGGGTTATGCATCCAGAAAGAAAGAGGTCATTGTCTCCCTCTACTCTTCCCTCATTAGGCCAATCATTGAGTACAGTGCCCCATTGGGCATGTACCTCACTAAACACCTGCAACAACTGGAGAGGCCACAAAAGTACCTCATAAAGAGAATCTTAGGCCTTAAACATTTGTCCTATATGGACAGACTAAAAAAACTCCAACTATTCTTTGCCTCATATCGCCTAGTTAGAGGCGATCTCTGCTTGACTTACAAAGCCATGTCTGACCCAGTTCTGTTAGAAATGCTACATCTAAAGAAATCCCAATCTCTCTGCACCACATGCTCCAGAGACTTCTACCTCATTACCACAATCAACAAAACATGCTGGAAGGACAGGTTTAGAGACTGCCTATGCTCTGGAATAGACTTCCCATACATGTCAAGCAGAGCCCCTCGCTGGCCCTCTTCAAGAGAAATATTGATGAGTGGATGGGAAATAGAAAATTCACCCTGGGATCACTCCAGTGGCTTTACTTGACAGAGACACTGGGAACTAAGGTCAGGTGGCACGATGCCAGGGTAATCCTATGTGCTAGGCTTGTAAAGGCTCCAGGGCCATTAGCCTAGTACACACCTATGAACCTATGAACACTACCTACATGAGTGGATGGATAACTGAAAATGTGCCTTAGGACTGGCTCTGAATACCTCAGAGAAAGGGGGTAAAGGTAGTGAAATTATTGGTGGCAAGATTGCAAATTATCTATCCAGTTAGCCTTGTAATAATCTATATCTAGATAGATACACAAATAGATATCAGATACAGATACATACACACACACACACACACACACACACACACACACACACACACACACACACACACACACACACACACAAAACACACACATATTATATCACAGTACAATGAGGATTAGGAAGTTTTTCCTTTGCTGGAGGTGAGATATGTGTTTGTAATATGTTGGTATACAAAGTGATTAATGTATACAATATTGCATCTATTCATTGAAAGTGTGGTTTGGTTTATTTTCATGGTCTACATTAAATTCAGTGAGTATGTCAGTCAATGTTTTAACATACAATATTTCCCTCTGTTTTTATATCAATTATTTTGTTTTCGTTAAGCAGACCACTTTTCATGTTTTACCTATACTAGCAACACTTTTCTTACATATAGCCAACTTCAGTAATTTCTTGAAGCAATGCTTTCTACAGCAAGAACATTTTTTCAAAATATATTTTCTTAGCAGCTTAGCATATCTACTATGCACAATTTTTGGTAAGCAACCTGTCATGCTGTTCATAACACTTCTTTGGCAAGCATTAAACAGTATTTGTAGTTCTGTTATTGATTTTTGAGCATTTCTAGGGTAAATTTCAATGCTGAGTTATTAATACCTTACTTTATTTCAAGGTTCCAGTCAGGTAAATGAAATGAAATAAATAAAAGAAATGTTCATTCCTCTATAGTATACAGACATTTTTTTAAACAAACTGAATTTTTTAGCACAAATATTATAAACACAGAATCAAGCAACCTTTCCCTCTGAGTATTCAAAATTCACAGTCCTAGCACAGAATATGTTCAGTTGGGCACATAAGTACCTGTACATTTAATGTACTATGCCTTTCTTCTTGCACTTCACAGTTCTTTTCAATTCCTTTCATGTGGATGTGTTTGCATGTGTTGGAAGCTTACTAACCTCTGCATCATTCTGTGAAGTATATTCCTCAATGCACACTTACTTTAGTTTGTTAGATTAATAGCACTGAATCAAATGTGTCCCACATTAGAATACAACTGTGGTGGATTGAGCCACTCCCCCCAAGACACACATTAGGAAACTTTACTCAAATGGTTTGCATTGCTTACCTACCGTTGCTTTCCTTTCACTGCATAAACCACATGTATCACAAAGCTTTCACTTTCATGACACACAAAGGCTGCATTTACAAATTAAATCATGACTTTACTGAAGTAAACTTTACACGCCCAAATACTAGTTTTATAACTTGTTCAAATTCTTCTAAACAATAATTCTGAAACTAAATAACATATCTTAAACTAAAAACTAAAAAAAATAAAACTGGACCCCTCCACCCTTCAGCCTACTTAGGCACCAATATTATACAATCTACTACCAATAACCCTATCATTAATAACCCCCCTACTCAACAACATTTCATAAAAACCCCATTCTCATGTCAGCCCATACCCACAAACATCATAAAGAAACTGCTACAAAAACTAAAACCTTGTTCCACCTCAGCTGATAGTCTTTCACCACACTGTCTCAAATTGGCTGCCAACTCAATCGCATACCCAGTCAGTATCCTTATTAATAGGTCTTTATTGGAATTGGAGGTACCAATCATATGGAAGCAATCTCACATCACCCCCATCCACAAAGGAGGCAACTCTATTGAACCAACCAATTTCCATCCTATATCCATCTTGTCACCCATATGCAAAATTTTCAAGAAAAGTACTCATCAACAGATAATGCAGTATTTATTGCAAAACTATCTTTTAGCTCAAACCCAACATGGTTTTCGACCCAGCCACAGCACATTTATATCCCTATTATCCTTTACAGACACTGTGAACAAGGCCAGAGATGCAGGATGCTATACAGCCTCAGTATTCCTTGATCTCTCCAAGGCCTTTGGCACAGTCTCTAACCACTACTGCTAAACACACTGTCTAACTTAGGCTTCTCACATAACACAGTAAAATGGTTTCAGAGCTACCTCAAGGATAATAAACAAGCAGTGAAATGGTCTAATGAACTCTCACCCTTTATCCAGAGACCTACTGGAGTTCCTCAAGGCTCCATCCTCGGACCCCTACTCTTCTCTTCAACATTTTCACTAACAACCTTCACACTTCCTCCCACCCTGGAACACTCATTCAATATGCTGATGATTCCACCATATTCTGTACTGCTCAAACACTACCAAAACTGCTTTCAAAAACTCAACACTCCTTTACTGCAGTTGAATCCTGGCTAAAAAATGGCCAACTCTTTCTTAATCGAAATAAGACTAAATTAGCACACTTCCACCCCAAAAACACATCCTCTGTCACCAATCATTTCAACATCTTGGCATTTGGCAACACTGTCGTAGAAATAGTGCAGGATACCAAACTTCTAGGAGTAATCGTTGATGCAGGCACTTGATGTGCTCCTCAGCATGGAGAACATCGACGTCTGTGCAGTAACTGAAACCTGGTTCAAGGCTCCGGAGAGCAGCCCAGCACTACCAGGCTATACCTCATATCATGCTTTTCGGCCCCAAAACCCGGGCAGAACCACAAAGGGAGGGGGAGTGTCCATATTCATCAAGGACACCCACACCTCCAGGTTAGTAGCAAACATGAAGCATCAGAGACCATACAGGTGCAACTAACCATAGGCAAAACTGCTATACAACTGGTAGCATGTTACAGACCACCCTCCCAATCTCAAGAACCCCACTAAGCCTTCCTGAAGACATTGGAGGATATGAATGTATCACAAAATACCATCTTACTAGGAGACTTCAACTACCCAAACATAGATTGGGTACATTAATCTAGCCCTAATACCCTAGCCCAAAGGTTCCTGGAATTCATAAATTCAAATGCACTGGAACAACTAGTCACCTCTCCCACTAGGGGAGATAATATACTTGACCTGATCATCACAAACATGGGGACAAAATGCTCCACACCGGAAGTATACCCCTCACTAGTGAGATATGACCACAAACTAATCACCCTGGATGTACATATCCCACCTCCACCCCCAGCACAAAAGACCATCGTGAAAAAACTTCTCAAAAGCAGACTTCACTCTTTTTAAGACTGAGATGGTATCCTTTAAGCCCACTGTGCCAGTGGATACCACATCCCACAATGCTGAATCCTTCACAAATGCTTTTTATGGACATCTCCAAGAATGCATGGATCATGCAATCCCAAACAAATCCAAGTCCCTCTCCACCAAAGGTAAGCGTCCTGTCTGACCTCAGCCATAAACAAATTGTATAATAAAAGAAGGAAGCTACTGCACTTCAGAGCAAAATCCCATGAAGGGAAGACATCTCTGATCAACATTAGCAGAAAACTACATTCTCTCATAAAAACATCCAAGGCCAACTTTGAGAGAAAAATCGCTAAGGACACTAAAGATAACCACAAAGCCTTCTTCAGCTATGTTAGAAACCTGGGTGGAAACCCTCAGATATGCTCAGAGTTGGTTCACAACAACATAAAATACACTGAACCCACAGATATTGCCAACATTCTGGCTGACAGGTTCAGTGCAAATTTCTCCCCTCCTTCACCCCCAAAAGAAGAAATACTTATCCCAGCTGAATGTAATCTCCCTGTCATCTCAGATGTCCAAGTGAGAACTGCCCTAAACAAAGCAAAAAACACAGCATCAATGGGACCTGACGGTATCCCGGGTTGCGTGTTACATGAACTCCAAGAGGAGCTAAACCCACACATAAAAATGCTATTTAACCTTAGCCTTACTTCGGGATATGTACCTGAACACTGGCGTAGAGCAACAGTGGTCCCACTCCACAAGGGGGGTGCCTCTACAGACCCTGGAAACTACCGCCCCATAAGCTTAACCAGCCTGGTCTGCAAAGCTATGGAAAGAATCATTATGGAACTCATAAACAGAGACATAGGGGACCTACAGACACTTGACCCCACCCAGTTCGGCTTTGTAAAGGGCAGATCCTGCCTTTTAAACCTGGTTGACTTTTTCGAAACAGTCACTAGAGCCATTGATGAGGGCAAAGCAGTCCATACAGCATACCTGGACTTGGCTAAGGCCTTCGACACAATACCCCACTCAGGCATCATAGATAAGCTCAACAGCTTAAAAGTAAACCCTTATGTCACTAGATGGGTTGCAAACTGGCTAAAGACAGAACCCATAAAGTTAAAATCGCTGTAGCAATGTCAGACTCAAAGCCAGTCACAAGTGGTGTCCCACAGGGATCTGTCCTGGGACCCCTCTTGTTCGGCATTTATTTCTCAGATGTTAAAGCAAACATGGGAGGGCTGTGGCTGACAAAGTTCGCAGATGACTGCAAACTAGGCGCCATAGCCGATACACCAGCAGACACACACATCCTACAAAAAGGCCTCACAGAAACGGACAACTGGTGCCGGAGTCACAGCCTTAAACTAAACGCCAAAAAATGTATAGTCATCCCCTTTGGGAAAAACAAAGTACCCACAAATTATCACATAGACAGCAACCCACTGAGTACGGAAAAAGTAATCAGAGACCTAGGGACCCAAGTTGACAGCGACCTCTCATTTGACACCCACGTTGCCAAAGTGGTTAGAAAAACATTCTACCTTGCACACCTCATCATGAAGGGATTCACATCCAGATCCAAGGATGTCATTGTACCCCTATATTCCTCCCTCATCAGACCCATGATTGAGTACAATGCCCCATTTGGTATGTACCTCACCCGGCATTTGCAACAGCTGGAGAGACCACAAATGTACCTCACCAAGAGGATCAAGGGTCTCCAACATATGTCTTATTCTGCCAGACTAAAGAAACTTCAGCTCTATTCAGTAGCATACCGCCTGCTCAGAGGTGATCTCTGCCTGACGTACAAGGCCATATCCAATAAGGATCTGATGGACATGCTCCACCTCAAAAAATCCAAATCCATCAGGACCACGAGAGCTAAAGACTTAAACCTCGGCACAAGTATGAATAGGACATGCTGGAGGATAGATTCATAACCCAGAGGCTTCCCATGCTTTGGAACAGGATCCCAGTTCGTATTAGGCAGAGCCCCTCACTGACTCTTTTCAAGAGAAATCTTGATGAGTGGATGGGAGATCGTAAGTTTACCCCAGGGGTCACATCTGTGTCACTACTAGACAGGGGCACAGTAAACTAATTCTATTATATAAGGGGACCTTCATTGTGTCACTACTAGACAGAGGCACAGTATTCTAAATTTATTCTGTACAATTTTTGTACCATTTCATGGGGTGGCAAAAGCCACATCACTATGGCTAGGCTTACAAATGCCCCAGGGCAGATAGCCTAGTACTATACTATGAAACTATGAAACTATGAATAAAGTTTCCTTCGACCACCATATACAGCAAAATATAAAGAAACCTCATCAAAAACTGGGACTCATATAGAAACAAACATTTATTAACTACAGCAACCAAAGTTTTCCTCACAAAAACCTTTTTACTTCCCTCCCTTCTTTACTCTGCCCCTATTATAACTAATTTACAAACTTCTACCCTAAGCACGCTGGAACAGTGCTACAACAAAGTTGCAAAGTTTGCTACAAACAATACATTTCTCACACATCACTGTAAACCACTACTAGAACTAAACGGGCTTGAACTTCCCATCCAGTTTGCTTTTATTCAGCTATCCACTTTGCACAACCTTATTTTCAAACCTACTGCCTGCCCTGCACTAGCCAACTTATTCACACCTTATACACCAAATAGATCCCTATGATCAGCAGATATAAATCTCTTGGCTACCTCAAAACCCACAAAAAACAGGTCATTCTCTGTATTCATATTCTGTCTCTAAACTATGGAATTCACTACCTCTTAGTACCAGGTCTATGCCTGCCGTAACATGCTTTAAAGCCTCTTTAAAGAAATCATCTCAGAAATGCATGGCTTTGTTCCTGTATAAATCCAGCCTAATGCTCAGTTCCTCCTCTTCCACACTAGCCTTTTTCTTCTTCTGTCACATCTCATTCCTTCACAGCCTGCAAGATCCTATTGTCTGTAACACCTCTATTCTTAACTCTCTCACTATCTTTCTGCATCACTAAGTTTTCTGCAATTATTTTCCTAACTGAAACCATCATTTTATTTTTTCATGTATTGTAACAACTGATGTCATACATTGTACTACCTAAATACTACTTTTGCACACTTTATCTACTCATAGGCTATGTCTATATTGTTAGAATGACTAAAATTGTCTATAATGATATAATTCTATAGAATTATCCCGATGTGTAGTATATCTTGTAACCTAGTTTACATTCCATCAGCTTATTTTTGTATAGTATGTTTCATGTCACTTGTATTATTTTTGGACTATAATGTATTTTTGTTGCACTGTACGTGGAGCTTTTCTCCCTGGGCCTCTGCTGAAAATAGGTTCTGTAGACGCAATTGGACCATCCCGGTAAACAAATAACAAATAAATAAATAACTTAAATTATTCACTATAGTTCACTAACTCACAGTTTTCTTAAGCCTCATTTGTACCAGACATACAGGTCTTCCCTGTCCCTGTCCTGACTTCAGAATGTCTTCTTTTAAGATCCTTGGCCTCTCCAGTCTTAGACAGGCCCTTGCCAAGTTATCAGGCTCCCTCTTGTATAGCTTCTGTGGTTCAGCCCAAATCTCCCTCTGAGTAAACATTGCTGGCTTCTAGTGTGTTTTAACAAGATAACTATTAGCTCGGCTCCACCTACCGATCATATCATTATGTGACAGAACTTGCAACTTTCTCTCTCTCTGTCTCTCTGTCTCTCTGTCTCTGTCTCTCTCTCTCTCTCTCTCTCTCTCTCTCTCTCTCTCTCTCTCTCTCTCTCTCTCTCTCTCTCTCTCTCTCTCTCTCTCTCACTCCACCTATGGACTATTTCAAGTACAGCCAGAAAAAAAGGATAAATACAAATGACTAAGGTAAAATGAGAAAAGCAATATGAGAGCATATCTGCTCAATTTATAGAAGACTACAGTACATTATTGACAAGAAATGGTAATGTGACCTGTATAAAACTATCATCTAAAATAAGTGGCACAGTGCAGAGAGTAGCAAAAGTGAAACTGTAACACAAGGAGGGTAAACTAAAGTTAAATAATTTAAAAAGGATCAGATACTATATGGGATATAGACATAAATGAACACTGTATATAGTCTGGTCTATAGACAAATCTATTTAATCATACTTTGCAAGAAGTGGAAATTCCAATAGACTGCAAAATTTCCAAAATGGGACACATATATAACCATGAAGGATAAAAACTGACATATAAACAATGTCTGTTATATAACGCTAATAAAAAAAGTTAAAGTTTTTATAAGAGTCTGACTATAAAAGGTGTTCAAAACACAATAGAAAGTCCAGGTAAAGCAGTGATGATGCATCTTCACTTGGTCCTGCAAAGGATATGGTAAGCAAGGGCAAGGCCTTTCTCAAAAATACTTCCCTTCTGTGAGTAGTTGTGGTCATTATTTAAGCAATAACTGATGATGTGGTGGGGTATATTGAAGATTTACCCATGGCTGCCATGATTTAATCACGAGGGCGAAGCCAACCATGGGTAAATTTCAATATACCACAACCACGGAGTCAGTTATTGCTATTATACAATGACATTATTTAAGGAAAAAAGAAAAAAAATGCTTACTTTTCTTAAATAATGTCTTTGTATAATGGCGCATTACTGGTCTTCCGCCGGTGGTGGTATACTGCTTCCTTATGTTGATGTACTGCGCATGCATATGGGACTTGCGTTCCCACGCATACCCAGTACATCAGTGCTTTGAAACGGAAGCAACAAAGAAAAGAAAGTCTCTGTTGCTCCATTTTTTTTTTTTTTTTTAATTAAAAAAAAAGTTTTGGACACTTTATACCAACAGAAAAAAAGTTCAAGCAACCTGACCTTTTCCCATTGGTATATTGTGGGATTTACAATGGGCACATCGGCCAATCAGCGTACACGTTTTGGAATATTAATGGGGGGGGGGTCATTCTATAATTTCCAAGAAGCAACATATGCTGTGCATGAAGGTCTTCAGGTGCATTTAATATGTGTAAATCTTAAAACGTTTGTTGTAGCAGCCATAAACATCCACTAGTATAAGTGGAAAATTTGAGTCAAATTGCTCCTGGAAAATTAATCTAAAGTTGTCTTTATAAAAGCTACGTCAAACCAAAAATATTTTGACACAGCTTAAAATGTATTTATTTTGTAGGTGGGAGGGGTATTTGATTTGCCACCTGTACCCTGGACTTATTTATACTTAACTTCAAGACTATTGCACTTTAAGGCAAGGGTAATGTCTAAGTCTTGGAAACTTTAATGAATGAGTCTGTGATTTGACCGCTTATGCATTATTGTGCAGCTGACCATTGAGAAGTTGACAAATCATGAATCAAACTTCAGATTGGGTTAACTTGCTGGGCTCATGGCTGACTAGACTGGGAAGATAAGGATCATTTATGGGAGAACAGTAATGTCATGAGATTCCATTTTGAAACTGTGCCTTTTTTAATTATATAGATGATATAATAGCACAGTTATAAGGTGGTGTATATTAACTATCCTGACAGTATCAGAAAAGTTAAGATTTTGACACCTTTAGAGGAAACGCCTGAACTAGAAAGTGAAATAGTCAAACATGGGCTGTGAAGAGCTAGTTAAAATTAAGTCACAAAAAGGGGAAATTACATATTTCAGAAAACATCCTACAAATTAGGACCAGCAGAAACAGAAGAGCAAATCATTACAAACAGCCATGAGTGTGGAGAGAAAATGTTTAAATTATGACGTGCACATTCAAAGTGTATGTCTAAAACTTGTAGGGCAGCAGAGATGATCTTGTGGTACTTGAGTTCAAAGATCAAGGAAGTTTTTGTACTATTATAATCAAGACAAGACTCTTGAGAACTAAACCAAAACATCTTATAATGCTGAGTTTGTCACACTTAATCACAGTACTTGGCAGAAAACAATACTGTATTATTTCATAAGGACTATAGCAAAGATGGGAAAGTATACTTATAGGGAATGATTCAGAGACCTGGATCTGTATTGTCTCTTATACCTAGGACTATGAAGTGACTTAACATCTATAATACATTAAAAAAATAAAGTTATGGATTTTTATTTAGCTCTATAGACAACCCCAGCCAGTAGCAGATAATCAGGAGGAAGGTTTAGATTGTAACACAGTAGAGGTATAAATGACACAACCCCAAAGTGGCACTGCAACATAGCTGTATACGCAGGAAGGCCAGGAAAATTCTTAAGGGTTTTAAGAAGAATGAGAGCTGGGTGTAGAGAGGACATTATATATAGTATATGGGGAGAGAATAGATGAACATTATGATTCTTTGATGCATAGACTGAAACTATGTACATATATACTAGAAGGAGACCTTTGTTACATAGTGTACCAGCATTCTATAGTAACTTCTCTGCTAATCCGTAAGGGCTATCCCACTCAGGTGTTTTGCTTCAAAAGTTAAAATACATGTCACACCATTAATGTTTTCAACAGGAGCTTATTTCCCTGTTGGAGCACAGGTAATCGACAGAGTATGTGTATAATGACTGCTCATGATCTAATGGCTTACCTCTGACTAACATATTTGAGAATGTGCGCTGTATTTTCTCAGTTTGCAATGTGCATTGTAGAGTGTTTGGTTATTAACCCAGTGAGTACTGTCTTACTTACTGCCCTTTGTTTCATATGATGTCTTACAGATTGTAATTGTGAAGGAGGGCATGTAAGATGGGAAAAATATTTGTTGTATACTTTTTGGAATACATCTTGTTTCAGAATGGATCCTGACAGCCTGGGCATGTCTTTAGTTTTCATTTTACCAACAGTGTAGATGTTGCCAACATGAGTAATGCCAATGTAAAAAGTTCCAATCTGGAAGATAAGAATTTGTTCCAAATACAGAAAGGCACAAATGAGGAGTCGGTAGAGTCTTAGTAAACAAAATAATGCAAAGGTGTTTCATTTTAATTGGTCAGTGGCTATGGTTTAATAGATACAAACTAGAGGGCCCATTCTTGACAGGTTTTCTGTCTGGTGCATTTCTAGTGTGCCAGTACACCACTATATTTTTCCACCTTCAGCTGGGTTTGACATCTCTATAGGTATGCTTTCTGTTAAACAAATTTTCACTAGATTATTAATTGTACAAGACTGGGTTAAATTGTATGAGAGCTGGTTAAAGTTGTGCGAGAGTGGGTTAAAATATATATTGGTATGAACGAGGATTTTAATCACAAAAAGATATATACTTCTTTGGGTTTACTATCAAGATGTGGAAAATCAAAACATTTTTCCACAAAATGATCGACTTCTTTATCTGAATTTGGTAATACCGAATTACCAAAATGTTGGAAATGATAACCACGGAATCGGCATTCAAACACTGGAAGTTCCAGTGTTAAAAGTCCGTGTTACCAGTAATGTTTTTGCAGGGGAGCAAGCCCCCATGCACCCCCCACAACCCCTGCCTATTATATATACCAGCTCCGAGATCGCCCTACAGTGAGGGAAAGGAAACATTTCCTGACCCTCACTGTACCACAATCTCAACTGAAAACATCGACTGCATGTTAGCGAATGTGCAATCACTTTCGTTAATATGAAGTTGTATATTTTCAGTTCGACATTACGGGCACTGGTAGAACACACATTTGACCAACCTATTTTCGTCGAACTGCATTTCCACATTTTTGATGGTAAACCCCTTCTTTATAAGAGAGTTGGACTAATCAAATATACAAGAATGAAAGTGGGTTTTCAATCATAGTTGCATATTATTAAATACTGTATCAGAGTGGGTTTTAGCATATGTGAGTGGGTAATAGTACCATTGTATTGAATCTACAATGGGTGTAAATGTGGGTGTAATAAAAGAGCTTTTTGAGACTCTAGCCAGACACATGTTTAATAAATATGGACAAGACAGCTGTAATTATTTGGTAAAGTGGTATGAGATCACTAAAAATGATAGCTCACTGCAATGCCCTGAGGGTGGAACTTTTAATGAAGCTATTTTAGAGAATGTTAAAAAGAAACATAAACTGAAAGGAAATAAAGTACCTGCCTCTTGATGGTCAGCTTTTAATGACTGGCAAGAAGAAGCTGAAAATAAGGAAAATTAATCTGTAGTTAGAAGTGTGAAATATATTTCAGCTGGACTAAAATCACAGCTGCAGGCAACTAATGCAATAATAAATACATTACAGAAATGTGCAAAAGATAAATTTCATGGTGCATGGTGTCACTATTTTTTAAAACAGCTAGAAAAGTTAAAAGTAACTCAACGTGATTTGTCAGATGTTGACTGGCCCCTAATTCCTTTGCACCCCCCATGACCATTTTCCCTTCTATGAAGTGAGCAGCCCTCCCTCTCTGGGAGAGTAGGTACAGGAACAAGTTAAATATAGCATCTCTGCTATTTCCTCTAATACTTCCCACGTCATGTCCAGTAGTTCTGCCCATAATAAAGTATCAGCTTATAGCAGTAAATATAGTCAGATTCTGGCAGCAGCACCTACATGGTGTCTCACAGTCTGATCAAATATTACTGAGAATCACAAATAAGGGTAGACAGCTGTATTCAAAATATAAGCACGCATCTGGAATAAAACATACAGGCAAGTTAAAACGATTTCATAAAAAAGCACCCCTTCTAAAATGAAGAAGTGCAAAAATCTATTTACATCATTTCCAATAATTATTGATGGAGAAAAATATAGATGGAAACCAGCTCCTAAACAAGATATGGCACCCCAACCAACAATACACCATCTGATGCTCAAGTTTGTCCTTTGAGGGAGGTATCTAATCCTGCAACAGCCTGGAATGGTAATACTGAGCCTACTATAACAGTAGTATGCCCATGAACAGCAATAGATTTTCAACCTATTGTAGATTCTCTCCCATTCATCTGAACATACTCCGCTAAATATGATAATATTTTAGAAGGACACGTGCAGTTACAAAACCCTACTATTGAAGATTTAAGAAAAGTTTTAAAAGCTTCCACACCTCCAGTTATTTTTAGAAAAAATATGGGAGAAATCATCTATATGGGATAATATTCCAAAACACACAGATGAAGGATTCCTAGTAGCAAGAAACAATTTGCTGAAAGCAATCACTACAGCATGCTCTGCAACACCCATCTGGGTAGGAATTAAAGCAATCATACAGAAACAGAACACATCTATTGTCATGCATCTTCAATGCATGATAGATGTAGTCAAAGCCTTTTCAGGGCACCCAGAACATACAAAAGAAGTGGCAGCCAGTGGGCTGTTAACAGCATTTGTAGAACGCTTATTATATCAATTACAGGAATACATTAAGAATGTTTGTCTCAATTGATCAAGTCTAGGTGTTCAAGAAATTGTTAATCAAGCACAATATGTGGCAGACAATATAGTCAGAGTGAAAAAAAAGAACAACAAAAGAAATTAGTAGAAGTTCAGCTTATTAATACTGATTCACGAGGAAGGAGACAGGGTTGGAAAAATCATGGTGGTAGAGGAAGATTTAGATTCTTTCCACAGTATGAGCCAGGTCAATATCCATAAAATGTGTACCCCCCCCCCCCACTTAACTACAAACTCAGCAGGGCAGGGCACATATCAGCCTATGCTTTAATTGTGGTCAGAGTGGACACTGGTGTAATGTGTCCTTTTCTTCATCAAACTGATTCATCTTTTTCAGCCTGCCACTCTACCAAATGTTTAAGCACAGCAATAAGTAGAAAGACACCTTCCCAGTACAGCTTGGCAACCACCAACATGTAAGCAAGATCATTAGGACAGCCATGAACAGGAGACAGAGCTATTCCTTTAGCACCAGTTGACCAAGAAGGTCCCTTTGTTAACATTACAGTATGTAATTCCACTCTTCCCTTTCTTGTTGATATAGGAGCTACTCAATTTATGATCATCTTGTCAAATGCAGAATGCCTCCCACTCTCCACAAAATCTGTTCAGGGTGTTTGGGTCTCCTGTAAGTATCCAGAGACAAAATCTATTCCAAAATCTATTCCAATTCAGATAAGTCCATTAAAAGAGTGAATGCTTTTATGCTTTTATTGTAGGAAATATTGATCCTTTAAATCTTTTGGGTAGAGATTTACTATGTAAATTATGATGTACTATATTCTGTCATCCAGATGGAGTTTTCCTAGATATTCTGAATCCAACTTCCCCTTTGGGTCTGTATTCAGCTGATAGTTATGCAGATGAATTTACACTCTTTGTAGTAGATCAGAATAGATCACTAATATGGCTGATCCGTAGGGACTGTAAACAGTTACTGCACAGCTGTGGACTACCCACAACAATGACGTAGGACTCATAAAAGATGCAGAACCTATAAGAATTATTTTAAAACCTTGTGAGCATGTCCTTGATAGTTCAGTAAGGAAGTGAACCTGTCATTTCTGCATTACTTCAACAAGGAATAATTGTCCTAACTAGAAGCCCATATAATAGACGTATTTTGCCAGTTAGGAAATCAGGCAAGAACACCTATAGGTTTGTACAAGACTTAAGAGTGGTTAATGCCATGGTAGTGCCGACTTTTTCTGTATTGCCCATTACTGCCACTATGCTAAGGTCTTGTTCACCATCAGCTACACCTATTCAGTGAAAGATATTTCCTCTGCTTTTTCTCTATTGCTGTAGTCCCAGATAGCCAGTATTTGTTTGCATTTGCATACAAAGGGCAACAATATACATGGACAAGATTACCTCAAGGATAGAAGAATCTCCTACTCTTTTCTATAGAGGAATGAAAAAAAAAAAACAACTACAAAAAATTCAGTTTCCATGTGGGTCTGTTTTAATACAGTATGTAGACAATCTGCTTCTAGCTTTTGATTCTTATCCTAGCTGTAGAAAATATACAAATGTTCCTTTAACAAGACTTGTAGAACTGGGTTTTAAGGTTAATAAAGCAAAGTTGCAGTTATGGAAACCAGAAGTCTAATATTTCGGATACCTCATTTTAGAAGACTCTCTGAAAATCTTACCTTCACACATTACTGTTCATTGGTAAGTACTAGGCTATCTGCCATTGTGGGCCATTTTAAGCTTAGCTAGATTCCCTTTTTGTGCTCAAATTAACCTATCCCATTTGGTTAGAGACTGGCCTTACCAATCCCATGGTTGATAATTATATATTACCCCTAATGAGAATAATCGGGATCCTGACAGAGATGATTTGAGGGGACCCATGCATGAGATAAAGCATTTAGGAGTTGCATCTGTCCATCAGTAGTACTGGGGAAAGCCTGGGGTAAATGGTCTATTTCCCAGCCATAGTTCAAAGTTGAACTTGAATATAGACAGGGATGAACTTTATTTTACGTGAGCACTGTTCTTCATTCACTTGTTACAAAACATGTATGGAGGCTGAGGCTGAACAATGTTGTTAGCATTATTGTGATTCAAACTGGATCACATCCTACTACATCAAAACAGCTATGGGCCTTTTTGCGACTGAAAGGTTACTGCCAACAGTGGATTGATAATTATGCATAAATAATAAAACCTTTGTTAGAATTAATAAAGAAAGACACTCCTAAGCCCTTGCCCTGGTGGGAACATCATAAACAAACTTTTGTCCAGTTGAAATCTTTACTTTCTAACCCTTCTGCTCTTTGGTTACCTTATTATTCAAAGATTATTTTTCTATTTTGTTGTGACAGAAATAAAGTCATATTAGGACTATCCGCACAACATAAAAAATGATGGTTTTAGACCTACTGCTTATTTCAGTACAAATCACGATCCTGAATCAGCAGCCATCCCCCATCACTGTAGGATAGTGACTGCAATGGAGCACATAGTAGAAATGGTGGCTGTCCTATCTCTCAGGTACAAGACTTTTGTGGCAATTCCACATTCTGTAGAAAAGTTATTACTAACAACCAAAACATGATATTTATCTACTACAAAGTTGTCTAAATAGTCACTGTCTTTGCTTAATAATCCTTCTTTGCAGGTCATTAGGTGTCTCTACCATTTAACACTGCATCTTTAATTACTACAACTTTTGAACAAGAACCACATGATTGTGTTTTTGTAGTTAACCATGTACTTCCTCTTTCCAAATTCCAAATGATTTCTATTTGTCAGCGGATCCTGTGTTTGAATGGAAGACAGTGCATTAGTAGCAGCATTTCATATGTGCTCAGAGAACAAAGTAGTGCTAACAGGACAGTTAAACAGAAATGTGTCTGCTCAAGTAGCTGAACATGTAGTCATTACTGAAGAATGTAAATTAGTAAAGGAAAAAAACAGTAACAATTTTCAGAGACTCACATTATCCTTATGGGATAGTTCATGATTTGGGGACACTGATATCTGCAGGGACTGTTATTAAAACCTCTGTTTTTGTTAATAAACTTTTAAATGCACTTTTGTTCCCAAAGGAAATAGCTGTGGTCAAGTGTGTTGCACATAAGACTGATATTTCACAAGGCAATAGTTTTGCAGATATGGTGGCTAGACAGGCTGCATTGTGTTATCCTGCTCACATACCTCTCAACGGTCCCGAATTACTCAGTTTTTACCAAGTTTTTGGGTCCAAATAATGGGGTGCCATGATTCCCGAGTGGCACCCTTTCATTTCCAAATTTTTCCCAGATTTATTTTAATTTGTTTTTCAATATTTGAGATGACATCATCACATGCACGATGACGTCAGCTCTGTCAGCCTGTCAGAATTGAGCTCAAGGGCTTCTGGCTGACGTCAGCTCCATCAGTCTGTCAGAACTGAGCTCAAGGGCTTCCGGCTGTTGAATTGGATCTGCGAGAGGGAACGGGAACCAGGAAGGACTTGAATGGTGGTGCATTTGTATCTGGGTGAGCGAGACTGCATTTATTTGTTGATGCTGCATCTGGGACTGCTGGAAATTTGTGCAAGCATAGAAAGGACTGCTGGAAACGATGCCGTACTGCACATAATGAGTGGGACTATTGGAAACATTTCAAGCAACGCTCTCAGGTTTTTATTATGTGTGAGCAGAGATTGCAGGTATTCTAATGTGTGTGTGTGTGTGTGTGTGTGTGTGTGTGTGTGTGTGTGTGTGTGTGTGTGTGTGTGTGTGTGAGAGAGAAAACACCCCAAGGAAATACACCTGGTGGGCAGAAGGTACTCAGGCTCAGACCCTGCACCTTCGGTACAGGTAAAAAGACCCTAAAGTCCCTAGCTACCACCACATGTGAATTTATGCCTTATATTTTTGTTCTGTTCCTCAAAAAATCTGTGGTTTTCAGGATTTTTGTGGCAGATCACCGAATTCACTAAATAATGACAGGCATTTGAATTTCAGACTTCATATTCTTCAGAAAATAAATGGTAACACAAAACCTTTTATTCTAGCAGTTTTCGAAGTTTATAAGATCAGTATTTGAAATGTGCCCTTATTTTGGGGCTGTATTCCCCCATTATTGGCTTTGTCCAGGTTTTTTCTGCTAAGACATTGAGAACTATGGTGGGAAGTGAAAACTGAATTCTGTATTCCCCCATTATTGGATTTGCCCAGTTTTTTGTGCTAAGAGGTTGAGAGCTATAGGTTCATAGGTTCATAGGTTGGTACTGAGCTATCTGCCCGAAGGTATATATTAGCTCAGCCATGTTGTGCAGTATTCACCACCCCTTTAGTAGTTCCCTAGACCCTTGTACTAGCAGCTAGTACCCTTGGCCCCTATCTAGTAGTGCTGTTGGTGTGATCCCCGGTGTGAACTTTCTGTTACCTGTCCACTCATCAAGGTTCCTCTTGAAGAGTGATAGTGAGGGGCTCTGTCTTATGTAGATCGGGACCCTGTTCCATAGTAAGGGAAGTCTCTGCAAAGGGAATCTATCCCTCCAGCATGTTCTATTCATTGTTGTGTTGAGGTTTATATCCCTAGAGCGTGTAGCTCAAGTAGAATTGGTTTTGCTAAGATGGAGCATGTTCAACAATTCTGGATTGGACATGGCTCTGTACGTTAGACAGAGATCGCCTCTGAGAAAGTGGTATGCAACAGAGAACAGTCTTAGCTTTTTCAATCATGCTGCATAGGGCAACTGTTTGAGACTAGTAATTCTCTTGGTTAGGTACCTCTGTGGTCTCTCCAGCTGCTGGAGATGTCTAGTCAGGTACATTCCAATTGGTGCATTGTACTCAATAATGGGTCTGATGAGGAAAGAGTAGAGGGGCACCATTACATCCTTAGATTTTGATGCAAACCCTTTCATGATCAGATGGGTCACATAGAAGGATTTTCTAACCACTTTGGCAACATGGTTATCAAAGGAAAGCTGGCTATCTACTTGGGTCCCTAGATCCCTTATTTCTTCTTCTGATTTCAGGGGATTACCTTCTATGTTGTAGTTTGCGGGTACTCTGTTTTTTCCAAAGGGGATTACTATGCATTTTTTTGCATTTAGCTTGAGACCATGGCTTTGACACCATGCATCAGTCTCATTTAGGCCCTTCTGGAGGATCTCCATATCGGCTGGAGACTCTATTATAGCACCCAGTTTGCAGTCGTCCACAAACTTAGTCAGCCACAGCCCTTCCGTGCTTGCCTGTATTTCTGAGAAGTATATGCCAAAAAGGAGGGGCCCCAGGACAGAGCCCTGAGGCACACCACTCATTACTGGCCTGGATTCGGACATAGATCCCACTACTCTTACTTTATGGGATCTGTCTGAGAGCCAGTTTGCGATCCATCTTGTGACGTAAGGGTTTATGCCCAGGCTGGTGAGCTTATCAATAATACCCGAATGGGGAATGGTGTCAAATGCTTTAGCAAGGTCAAGGTAAGCTGTGTGTACCTCCTTTCCCTTATCTATAGCCTGAGTAACTGTCTCAAAGAAATCCACCAGGTTCAGGAGGCATGATCTGCCCTTGACGAAGCCGAACTGTGTGGGGTCCAGCGACTGGAGGTTCCCAATCTCTCCATTTATGAGTTCCATAATGATTCGCTCCATAGCCTTACAGATCAGACTGGTCAGGCTTATTGGTCGGTAGTTCCCAGGGTCAGTTGTGGCCCCACCCTTGTGTTGCAGGACCACCGTTGCCGTGCGCCATTCTCTAGGCACATATCCTGTGGAAAGGCTGAGACTGAACAGGGTATTAAGATGCGGGGTTAATTCCTTTTGGAGCTCGCGTATGACACAGCCTGGGACACCATCTGGTCCCATGGAAGCAGTGTTTTTAGCTTTAGATAGAGCCTTGTTAACCAATGTATCAGTAAAAATTGGACTTACACAATCCCCTGGAATTGTAATAGGCCCTGTAGGTGGTGAGAAGTGAGAAAATTTCACTAAATGATAGCCATTTAAGTTTCAGTCTTCCTGTCCTTCAGGAAACTGCTGATTTGACATAGTGGTATGTTGCTCTGACTGTAGTGCACAGGGTCCTGGGTTCAAGTCTTGGCAGTGAAATGCATGGTGGTAACATAACACTTTATTCTAGCAACTTTCCAAAATTATACAAGTAATGTTTAAAATGTGTCCCTAGCTGTTGGCCTTTTGCCACCCAAAAAAAATTGAAAATAAGTGCAAGAAGCTGTGCAAGATGCCTATGGTGTACCCTGTCATTCTGTTTTTATAGTGTGTGTGTGTGTGTGTGTGTGTGTGTGTGTGTGTGTGTGTGTGTGTGTGTGTGTGTGTGTGTGTGTGTGTGTGTAAGTAGACTTTTATGATGGAAATGTTCTGAATTGGACAGTTTTGTCATTATTGGTTCAGGCATTTTGTTTTCATTGCCTACTGGAAAAATGTTCAAACAATACATTTAAAATGCTCTCTAAGTCTAACAAGTGTGCTGCACTATATAAGGAATATTTTATAAAGTCAGAACACATGTACATTTCTTGTTTTGTGTGCAAGGGGCCTATGATTTGAAAAAAGCCCAAAGGTAATCTTTATCCACCACTGGCCAGATGCATTTTCTTTGGATGTGGTGTGGGTTTCAATGCTGTTTCAATGAATGTGAGTTTCAAGGGCAAAGAACTCTTAATGCTAAGTCTATTTTCATTGTGAGACAGTATTGTTTGTTTAGCAGATGTCTATTAGTGTTTGTGCATTGTGCTATAAAATGTAAAAATAAAATCCAAATAATCATTTTAGAAGTAAAGCAGTATGCACACATCAGTGTTTATGGTAACTGGGGTGAATTAGCCAGGTAATGGGACACTGGATGGCTGCAGGGGGATTCTGGTGCCATATTTTGGTTGTCCATTCTTCAGTTTGCATTTGAAAGTTGGTATCCCACAATTCCATTGGAGTGGGTGGGTTTACATAATTATGTATGTAAATGTTATATTAATCAGTGTGCAGATTTGTACCTAACCTATTTTTCATGGGACTTGTCCAGATTTTTGATGTTTCCAGGTTGAGAGGTATTCCTGCTCAGGTTTAATTTTTGCAGTAATTGCAATAAACTAATGTGCCAGTTGTTTTACAAGAATTATTGCCTTTTCAAAATCAAGCTGATGACTCTGAAAGAGTAAGGTGGATCCATGATGGCTGCAGCCACTGTCTGGACTCATTCTGGCACCACCCAGATGGAAGAATAGTAATCACATGTTCCTTTCTAATTCGATTGGTTCAGATTTATCATATGCCCTCTCATTTAAGGAAAATGTATTAATAAGGCATATTTTGACTGCTCGCTATATCCCTGACATTTCTGAAGTTATTCAGCATTTTGTGAATAGTTGCATTACATGTCTTGAGTACAATGTGTTGAAAAGTGTTCCTGTTCCTATACAGTCTTAGAGAAAACAATGGGGACTTTTAGTTGTGTACAGTGGGATTTCTCTGAACCTCTGCAGTCACAACAATTTAAATATGTTTTGGAGATTACTGATTTGTTAACTGAATGGGTTGAAGCTCTCCTTTTTGCTAAGAATGATATGACTATTGCTGCCAAGAATGGTTTGCAGTTGTTAATATCCAGCTTCGGTGTTCTTTGCTGTATTCAGTCAGACAGGGGGACACATTCTACAAATCGGGTTGTACAATAAATATGTAAGATTTTAAAAGTAAGCATACAATATTATTGCCTGCACAGGCCCCAGGCTTCATGAACTGTTGAAAGGATGAATCAAATTCTGAAAACTAGACTTGCTAAACTGTGTGAAGAAACTGATCTGAAATGACCAGAGTCATTGCCTCCAGTAGTGTTCTGAAATGACCAGAGTCATTGCCTCCAGTAGTGTTTAGTACAGTTAGTAGTACTAGGAAGTACTCCCCACATGAAATTAACATGGGAAGACCTATGAAGACCTATGAAAATGCCTGACACTCCTTGCCAAAAAATTTGGAGTTACAAAATGTTGATGAATCTGTTTTTCTTTATTGCAAGTGTCTTTTCTCGCAGCACATACATCACAGGATTACAGAAGCTCATCAGCAGCCAGTTCCAACCTCCTAGCATGATGTATTGCCAGGGGACATGATTTTCATTAAAACTATCTCCAGGAAACACTCCCTCAAACCACAATGGAAAGGACCCTTCTTGATTTTACTTGCAACTGCTACTGATTTCAGATGTGAAGGATCACTCACTTGGATTCATGTGTCACACATCAAGAAAGTCCTCCCTAGTGATGAATATTGACAAGATGTCATCAACATCATTCCTGTAGTTGATGAAGAACTAATAGCATCCTGCACCAGAAGAAAAAATAGGATAACCAGCATATCTGGAAGTGAAACCTAGTGATTTAGTAACATTATCATCATGGTTGGAAATAAGGCTTAGTGGTTCTTCATTGTCAGCAGCGTTAGCATTAACAACATGATCAGAAGTGAGGATTAATGATCCAGCAACATCACCTACAATGGGCAATGAGTGGAAATTGGCCCAAGATCTAGGCAGTGATTCAAGTGGCCAAGCAACAGTTGTGGAACTTTAACTAGTTCAGAGTTCAGGATGGAGTATATTGGGGAATCAATGCCATATGAACTACAAAAAGAAAATTTATTATCCATGCTTGCAAATCTTTGAGAACCCTCTCTAGTCCCAGTCTGCTTGATATTCATAGGAACTTATTATCAGGACTACTATCTTGGTGTTCATCGTGATTTTACTGCATTTTCGTCTTTCACCTGGAGCCATCAGAACTGTAAGTATCGAACATTTTTTTTATCACAGATACACTTTTGATTAAAATCAGAGATATACTTTTGCTTATGACTGAGCAGAGAACACCAGACTGACATCTTAAGTTTAGCACTTTCTCTGCTGCATTGTATACTTATGGAAAGACTATGAATGTCTGTAACTGTTCAGTGTATGCATCTTCCAAGATGCATACACTGAACAATGTATGCATCTACCAAGATGGGGGTATTCCTTTGTTTCCAATACTAGCAACTGAGACAGAAATTGGAGCAGCAATGTATACAATCTTTTTAATCAGAAATTAGAATGATAAACATAATTCTTTGCATAACACTGCCCCTTTTGACTAGTTCCACTTCAGTTATCAGTATCTGTAAAGGGACACACGTTTTACATTAAAAATGAGACATTTTTTGTCAGATGGAGCAACTGCAATTTTTCTCAATGTGGCTGGAAGGTTTGGTATGGCAGCATTACATGAATTATATTATGTTTGTGGAAATCAACTGTATCTCTGTTTACCAGCAGACTGGTTGGGTTGTTTTTATATAGACTATCCAACTATATGACATACAGAGACTTTACCTACTGGGAAAATTCATACTGCCCACCAAAAGAGGGAGACAAAGTACATAAAAAAATCTAGTCAGAAAAATAGATTCTTCTTGGGTTTACCATTGTACTGTAGAGCAGACTACATTTAAAAGAGTAGCATACATGGATCTGGGTGATGTTTTTTTCAGGAGCAGAAATCCTCCCCATTTATAGGGCAGCAATGTCAATTTGGGGAGTTGAAAAAAACTGTCTAAACTATTAGAAATATTAAGCAATTCTACTTTTGAATCAGTAAATCAGATAACAACTGAAATGACTGTCATGTGCAATGTAGTGCTGCAGAAGAGAATGTCACTTGACTTTACCCTTGCTTCTAAGAGTGGTATGTGTGAACTCTTCAAAACAGAGTGCTGATAATGCAAATGCCATTAACTGTCATTTTGAAATTATAGAGAAGGTCACAGAGCTATGTCATACAAAAGAGGCTTACACCTCTCAGTGTGCGTGGTTAACTAACTTGCTTTCTAGTTAGGGAGAAGGTATTTTGAAATGCTTTATGCCGATTGCAGTTGTCATTATCCTTTTAGGCATTTTATTCATGTGCAAAATGTTAATCGTGAAGATTTTTGAATCAAGAAAAATTATCAAATTACTAAATATGTATTAAAACTAGAGAAGAACCATTGCCAGTTACTACAATTAAAGAAAATCATAATGAAGAAGAGGACAGTAAGGAAAGTGTATTGAGAAATTTTGCAAAGATTTATGATAACTTGTTTGAAAGTGGGGTTGAAATTTGAAAAATATTTGAACTGTATTTTTATTGCATCTGAGCATAGAAATGTGTTCATTACCCACAAAACCATTTTTGATAAGCATCTTTATAAGCATTATGCATCTCAAGGACAGAGGGAAACAGCATGTGATGAATGCCTGATAGCATGGGTAAAAGTGTCTACCTATTTGAAAACCTGTTGTCATTGTCCAGTCATAAAAAGTATATGACTTGAGTGGTGCTTCATGGTATCAAATGGTGGACTGTGAAGGGAGAAGTGTAAGATGGAAAAACATGTTTGTAGTGCATGGATTGCTCTGATATTCAGAAAAAGACAAACCAGTTAAGTGTCAGAATGGCACACAACCTGACATTAACCAATGTTAACTAAGCAAGATCTTTCAGTTTTTCCCATTTAGGGGTCACCACAGCAGATCACCAGTCCACAGATTGATTGGTAGTGGTGTTTTCATGGTGTCAGGGTGCCAGCCCAGTGTCCAACCTTCACAGAAGACACACACATACACACACAAACCTGCCTGCATGTCTTTAAAACACACTCAACCACAGGGAGGACATGCAGACTCCACACAGAAGGAGCTCCAGCTGAGAATCGAACCAGAGAACCTGTTGCTGTGAGGCAAAATTGCTAACCACTGCACCACCATGGCAACATACCTTAACAAGTGTTAAGTACCCCTTGTTAAAGTTGTTATAGTCAGGTCACATGCTAGGCAGTAAAATCTGCCTGTACGTACTAGCAAATGACAGTGGCAGAACAAAACTTTTGTCTCTACCTGCTGTCTGTATCCTTAACATGTCCCTAACTCCCTGAAAAAAAAAACTTAAGAAAGTTGCTAGAATAACAGGATGTGTGTTTGCCTTCATCTGAAGAATGTGAATGAATGCTGAAACTCAAATGTATGTCACTATTTAGTGACTTCAAACTTCAGTGGTTTATCTGAAAACCACATATTTTATGAAGAGCAGACCAAAAATATAAAGCAATAATTTGGATATCCTATAAAAATCTAGCTACTCAAGAGATAGGAAGGTAAGTGTAAAAGTAACAGGCTGCATTACACTACCTGTCTTGATAGCACTCGTTAAGTGTTTTATGGTTTTGAAAGCTGTGGAAATACTTAATGACTTTCCCCCTTTAACTAATTGTATACAGAGCAGATAAAGCACCATGCACTACAAAGACTTATGATTGACTTACAGATCATAGCCCCCGATTATGTGTTCTCAACGTGGATGCCAAGATTCACCTGTTGAGCGACAGGCTAGGCCTGTCTTTAGTTTTTTGTTGTTGTTTTTTTTTTTTACTGCCAGCATGGATCTTGCCAATGTAAAAAGTTCCAACATGGAAGATTTGACCTTGTCCCTATTATGAAAAGGCACAGATCAGATAAGGGGTCTGCAAATTTTTAGTAAGAAAAATAATACAAAGTTGAGTTTTAAATGGTCAGTGGCTATAGTTTTATAGCTACACAATATTCTGTCTAGAAGTATTTACAATATAAAAAAATATTAAAAAACAAATGTTCTTGTATTCAAGGAGACAAGACCCCAATTGCTTAGTCTACCCTGTACATGTGCTCTTTGCAATAAAGATTATTCTTACCTGCTGAACAGTGCTGTATGAAATTATTTTTGGCCATAACATAATGCAGTTACTTTCCCTCTCAGTAATATCCTGCCACTATAACACAAGTCATGGCTGTAAATACTCTTCATGGTATAGATCCAAGCCACCCTGCCTATTATCATAAGGCTAACTAATTAATTAAATAATTAAATAACTACATTTACTGACTGATTATATACTAATTGCAAAAAAAAAATAACAGAAATAAAAGAGAAACTAATTTCTCAGACAAAATAATTAGAACCAGTGACACGTTTACAGATCTGAGTCCTTTCAATAATTATAGTAGGATAAACATTAGAGAAATATCACTAACTGTTTTAATTATTTCTTAAATGTGACTTTTTGGCTGTTACTAGATAACACTTCATTCTTAGCATGGGATATCTCATTCTCTTTATCTTCACAGCTTTATTTTAATTGTGGTAAGGGGTATTCTGATAGTATTCATGCATCTTTTGTATTAGTTCAGGATGTTTTTACCTGACAAAAGCAAAAATGTACAACTAAAATGAAGTCAAATGCATTATTTCCATTTATAATTCCTCAGTGGTTAAAATAATACGGAACACAATACATGTTGCAGTGGAACAGTACATTAATCTCAATTACAAAATGACAAGACAAATAACTAATGAATGCCAAACCTACAAGATTATGAAAAAGAATGTATTCTCTTAGAAATAAATAATCTTTTATTTTTCTACAAAATGTTATATGACGGATATATATTCCATGCAGTTTTATTACTCTGCTGCTACTAAAAATCCTGTTGAAATAAAGCATCACTTGATGTTTTTTTTCTCATTTAGTTTCTAGATATTTATAGTACATATTCAGTTTTATATGAAAATATAGCTAGTCAAAGTAATGTGTTTTATCAAAACAGCATGTTTCATATACTTAGGATTTTCAACAATGGTGTGAAAGATATTTTCTGTTTTTATGTGCTTCTTAGCTTCTCTTACACATATTTGTAAAAAAAAATCTGCATGTGATGGTAAGTTACAGTATATTTTAGAAAACTCAAAGTATTTACTGGAATCTAATTTACCACACTCAATACACCATTTTGTTATGCCTCACCTAAATGGAAAATAAAACAAAACAAACTGCATGCTTTAGCTCCATCATAAATCAATTAATACCTCCAGTAACATGATACATTTTAATATCTAAAGTAATTACCTTTTGTGAGTCAAAGGACTGCATCATAGCATATAAGTGAGCAGGCACATTGGTAGGTGCTGTTTGTGCTTGTATATGTGTCTTTGCATAAATAGTTGTACATGCATGTTCGCACACATGTGTACATGCACATGTGTGTAAGTGTATGTGTGTGCATGTGCTTGTGTGAGTGTTTATGTGTGCCTTTGTCAGATGCGTGCATGTTTGTCTGTGTATGTGTGGGTGTGTGTATATGTGTGTGTGTCTGTCTGTCTGGTTCCATGTTGAATATATGTGTGTTTGTTTGTGTGTATATATGTTGAATATATGTGTGTTTGTTTGTGTGTATATATGTGTTTGCTTACCTTGCTTACCAGTTGTCCCTTCCAATGATTACAATTCTCTTGATTAGCTGATCTGAAAAAAAATCATCCTGTGCTAAAAACTGCAAAGCTAATAAAGAACTGGATCTATAGGGCAGGGCTGTTATTTGCACATCCTCATACATTAATTATTTCGGCACCAAAACTATAATAAATTAGAATAATATCAACACTTGATTCTGTAGCAACTTAAAAATTTTCAGTCACACATCAGAAAATAATTTTGCATGTGTGAATACTACAGCAGAAATTACATTTCCTACGGAAGAGCAGTTCCAACATAAAGGAAGCAGATGCTACATTACTCACACTCCATATACAGGGAGAGACAAATTATATGACTAATAGGCAGAGGGATAGAGATTCAAAATAAGTAGCAAAATGTGTAGAGCATCTTTGTTACAAGTATTACTGTTATCGTCTTCCAGGTCCCGGGCAGGAAGGCTTAGAATGAATGGGAGTATGAGTCTGACATCACAAGGAAAGAATGAAAACAAAAAACTGCAGGCAGGATAAGTACAATTTGTGATGGCAAGCAGACTGCAACAACTGAGGAGGGAATCTGAAGAGAGGGGCCAAGAGCTAAGATTCCAGAAATGACCAGCTATGACTTAGTACCATGTTCATTCAAGCCTATACGAATAAAGACCATTACCAAGACAGTGCTGTAAAACGAGTCATGATGACATGAGACACAAAGTAACATAAAACTCATTACCAATGTCAAAACTAAAATAAGCATACAAAGGCACACATAGATCCCTGGAACCTTCCGGAGAGCTGCAGATGATACTCTGAGATTAATGCAAGGGTCTGGGTCCTGCTTGCTCTCACAGTTCATCCATGCCATGCCATGCTTCCATATACAGTAGGTATCAGAAAGTCCCCAGAGATAAAATTAAACATGGTCAGATATTTTAACAACCTTACCATGCTGAAAAACATCAGCTATCTTAAGTGCATTAAAAGTATGTGTGACATAGTATTGGAACACACATTATTCCAACAAACCAGTAGTGTAAGTCCTTACAAAAATAAAGTGCAGCCATCTCATAGAAAGATACGCAGGAAAAACAGAACGGAAATATTTCCAATGAGAAGGTATACTGAGGTGCTAATAATAGAACCATAGCACTTAAAGCATTGGTCTCAAACTAAACTGGCTCAAGGACAGCTAAGACAAGTCCACAAAGCCAAGGGATGGACAAATGGCAAAAAAGAAGAAAGAAAACCAAACACACACATACACACACACACACACACACACACACACACACACACACACACACACACACACACACACACACACATAAAATAGAAGGGCCAAACAATGTTTAGCTCATTCATGTGTTCTGATTGCTTTGTTTTTGCGGAGTGTGGTAAGTTTCTGAATTTCTGATGTTCTGAGTCACTTATAGTGATTTTAAGTAGTTTCTATTAACTGATGTAACTCTATCCACTGGGTGAGGGGTGGAAAATTTTAAGCAGTTAAGGTAGAGGTGAACGCTGCAAACCAGCAATACCATTTAGTCGCTCAGTTCTAGATAGCCTTCACTTGAAGATTGTGGGGTGTTACTTTTCGATGCAGCAGTATGGCTTAATATTTCTGGTTACTTCACAACAACATATCATCTGAAAACAATATCAATTTATTTTTTATAACTATATAACTAATAAATGTCTGTATAACATTTTCATCCTGAAGGTCAAAGCACACAATCATTTAGGAGATTTCATGTGGTAGGGTCTAATGACAGTTTATGTCAAGTATATCTCATCTATACTTGTCTCTCCATCTACAAGATCTTACCCAATAGTCCTCTTTTCTTTACCCATTCAGCCCATTCATTCCTCTCTCAGGAATGATAGCCCTGTGTCCCAATCCCTTCCAGACTAGAGGGACTAATCAGCCCATTGCAGCGATGAGAGAAGAGCAATAGGGAGTGGGCTACACTGGTGGGTCTATTGGATTCCCTTAATATCACCTAATTCTCACAGTGGCTCACAAGAGCTCTGGTAGTGCTGCTAGCTACACGGAGCTTGTGTGCTTCCACATTTCTGCTAATCCCCATCCCACTGGCAGAACGTGCTCTGCAAGATAGAACACCAAAGGTGCAACACCTAATGCTCTCTGTACATATCAAACAAGTGGTGAGCCAGAACTATTCCCCAACCCCAAGGATGATCAGGCCAATAACTGCCATTCACTCCTATCCATGTTCCCATCAGTCCCATCAGTGCTCATGCTGTAATCAAACATGGGTGGTGGGGGGCACAACCAGAGTTTCATTCAACTATGCCACAGCAGCCAGAGCACCAGCTGTATTTTGACATCATGACCAGTTCTACAAATACTAATACACATGTTTTTCCAGATATTGATGATACATACTGACTTTTATTCATCTGCTGTAATATTCCCATTGCCTTTACATTACCCTGCAGTTTTTCTGCAAACTCAAAAATTTTTCTAGCTAAATTATTATTTTTTTAATGCAGACTATATTTTGTGTTGGACAGTACATAGGCAGAATGAGTAGCATTGTCATCTCACAGCAAGAAGTTCCCAGGTCTGGTTCTCCTCGGGGGAGCTTTCTATGCCAAGTCTGCATGTCCATGTGTTATCATGAATTTTCCCACATCTCAACAGCATGCAGTAGGTGGATTGGTGACTCTAAACTGCCTATAGGTATTTGGGAGGTGTGTGTGTGTGTGTGTGTGTGTGTGTGTGTGTGTGTGTGTGTGTGTGTGTGTGTGTGTGTGTGTGTGTGTGTGTGTGTGTGTGTGAGACATGGGAGAAAGGTCTACCAAGCTACTTCTCTTCCATCCTTGCCTACTAAACTCTGCAGATGGGAGCAGTGATTCATGGAGTTGATATAGCAGTTAAATGCAGCTTGATAGCATTGGATGGATGTATAGTAAAACCATTACTCAAGCTATAATATGGCTCATGAAAGGCCATTTTGTGAAGGAAACAAATATATGTACATTACATTGATCAACACATTTTACAGTCATTCAGTAATTTCTAAAACAGAGACATACAGTCTGTTAATAGCATAAATCATTTCCAATTATAAACGAGTAGTCTGTGTTTTATACATATAAAGAACACTACCTTATTCTAAGGCACTTTTTTAACATTTACACATGGCTGTCTGATCAGACAAACATTGTTCCTATTTCCCATTCTCTCTCTCTCTCTCTCTCTCTCTCTCTTTCCCTTTCTTGGCACAGCCAGCTCCTTGAGAGACCCTGTGGACAGCCACCACTAGCTATGGAGTTGCCAGGTCTTTTTGTTGTATTACACACACACACACACACACACACACACACACACACACACACACACACACACACACACACACACAAACGCACACACACAAGTGTGCGTGCATGGACTCACACATACAGACAATTTAGAGTCAGCAATCCACCTGTCTTTAGAATATGAGAGAAAAACGGAATACCTGTAGATAAAAAAAAACATGTACCCAGGGATAATATACAGACTCTGCACAAAAGACACCCCAGCTGAGAACCGAACTGACCCCTGTGCTTCTGTGCCACCCTCATTTCCCAAATTCAGCTACACAGATAAACACTGCATTATTGTTGACCTTTCATCTGTAAAAGAGAAGGTGAGAAGACTTAATTCCTTTTTTTCTTTATCTTCACACCACTCTCTTGCACTCCATTATGCTCATTCTTCAGTTAAAACTCCATACATGATATTGTATAATGCCAAAAGAAGCAGAATGTATAATGTAGTCAGCAGAAGTACACTCTGCTTTCAGCTAGTGCGGCACATCTTATATCTTACCAGAATTAAGAGCATGCACAATACTCCACGTAAAAAATCTTATAGACAAATTATTTCAGCAACAATCAACAATAAATCACTTCTGACACTTAATTAAACACAGCAGCTGCATTAAATAAAATGATCCCCCCAGGCTGACTAGAACACTACACACCATTTATACTTAACCAGCAGTTATCATAAAGGAGCTAAGCAAAAGCACCTTATATCGATGACATTCTTCTCACTTATTAAAGAAAACAGGCATGCATCTGCTTTCTTTCTGTTTGTGTTTATATTTCCAGCATGTCACTCACTAATCAAATGTCTTTGTATGTGTTATATATAAAATGTGTACAGTGACACAAAAAGCACCATGCATATGTTATTAAAGGGAGTTATTGCAGAGGGTTAAGACTGTGACCTGTAGTTCTTGTGGCACAGTGTTTCTTCCCTCAGCCCTTCTTTTGCCTCCTGTGTGACCTTGAGTAAATCAGTTAAAAAGACATTGCCCCTAGGTCACTCCTGAAAAGGAACTGTGTGCCCAGTGGGCCTACCTGTTTAACCAACAAGTGTTATTAATAGAGCAACAGTTTTGCAGTACAAAGGATGCATGGGCATGGAGAACACTACACATCATGGATGCTATAGCACGATTAAAAAGTTAACAGTTTTGCAGCACAAAAGACATATATGGGGACACTTGACAAATGTGAAAAAGCTTTGAAGTCTGCACCTTCAGCACACAAAACAACTTTTTAACAATGCAAAGTTTTAGTTCTCCACACCACAACTAGACACCAGCAGGGATACTCTTTAAATTGTATGTTAAGTTGCTGAAACACTTTCTAACAAAACCAAGGGAAAAAGCTTCAAACCACATGCCTTTGGCACAAGAAAGGAGCTTCTTACAATGCAGAGCTTTAATCTGCTGCGTTAACTGAGAGGGCTTTCTTTGTGTGGTATTTTCTGAACTATAAGAAGCATGACTGCGGTGATGGTGCTGCGGTAGCATTGTCGCCTCACAGTAAGACGTTGTACCGTTCGATTCTCAGTTAGAGCATCTTCTGTGTGGAGACATGCGTGAATGGGTGTACCTTCATTTAAGGTTGTGTGCCAGGGCCGGCAACTCGGCATGTAAAAATCTACTGCCAATCATTAGCGGACTGGAGTTCCTAACCGGGAAAAGCCGAAAGACACAACAAAATGAAGCATGAAACTTAAAATCTGTTATCTTTGACTGATTGTAATTGTACATGAAATATAATAAACTGAGCAGGGGCAAACTTGGGGACAGTTGTAAGGGATGAAGGGGTCTAATTGAAAAGGTCGTGCTGAAGACTTCAAGACAAGTTTGGAGGAGCATTAGACAACACCATAGAGTTTTTTCATTATTACTCCAAGGCACTTAAAAAGTTCATAGTGTAACAGAGTAAACATCGCGATGCACTTTATGCCTGTAAGAAGAATTAAATTCTACTGTTTGACATTATTGATTGAAATCATCTGTGAGTTACAAGAGAAAGGGAGAAAATACGAAGATAGTTCAGGGACATTCTTTGAACTCATGGATAGGTCAAAGGTATGTCATTGTGTGTATGTGTGTGCATGTTGTGTTTGAATGTGTGCATGTGTGGGTGGCAGAGGAAATGGGGAGTATTTCTGCCAACAAAACGCATGGGCCTCCAGAGGTGCTTACTGCAGGAAAGAGCTGATATGCACTTGCAGTAATTACCAGACATACAGAGACATGCAAATTAGCCGATAAGGAGGTCTTTCCTCATTTCAGTTGACATGTCTGAATCGCATTTTCAGACATCACAGAAGCAGTCCCTTTTGGTTACAGCTCTTACTACTCAGGATGGGATTCTTTTTGAATCCCAGAATGTATCTTGAGCTAAAATAACTAAAACATTTGCTGTTTTTGTTTTTTCTTATTAGTATAAATGTACACTGTCTTTTATATTTCTGTCCCTTTGACACAATAAGACTCACTTTATATATAAAGAATTACAAAAAAGCTAAAAAAGCAATATACAGTTTTATTTACCTTACTTTTCCTTATGCTAGAAGCTCTGATTCACTTTTCTAATAGCAATGTCATTACAAAACCCAAAGTAAGAAGCTAGCTATTCCTCTTAGGTGAACAGAGATGCCCCATACAGTGTCTCATAAGCCTCAGAAATCACCTAAGTGCAAAAATTACAATGAATAATTTAAAAAAGTATTTGTGAACTTAGCCTGAATGGCATAAAATGACTATTTTTGATTCAAAAGTGCATTCAAAGAAAATGGAAGCATGCCAGCAAATAACCCTGTAAAAGGCATAGTTCCACTGATAACAAATTAATTACTCTTTAAAATAATATACTAACTGTCACAGAAAATGAGAGACTGGCTTACTTTTTGTTCACAACAGTGACAACTTTCAATCTATAAAAATAATACATCAGACAACTTTTAAACTGTCGGCTTTTCAGATTTAATGTATTTTTCTTTTCTTTTTAATACAGAAACCCACACACAACCTTTTTATGTACTTTATATGAATACTTCCTTTATGTGATTTACTATTGTTTATTTTTTGAACACTTACTCCCGGGATTCAGTAAGGTTCCATGCAGGAATAGCTTATTCATACACGGAAGCAACTGTTTAGGAGCAGCACGGCAGTGCGCCATGCATAGTAATGAAGGCAAGCTGCCTCTGCTCCTAAACAAACACAGAGTGTGGACGAGTGCAAGGGGTGTATCTGAGAGCAGAGCCCCTGCACTCAGGAAGTGCCGTTCAACAATAACAATGAGCGAGAATGCTCATAGGAGGTTGCATATCTCCCAACTGTACAAATCATTGCATAATGTCCACACATTTGTTGCCCATACAGTTGGCCTGTACCCCAGTTGTACCCTGAAATCACGGGATATGTCAGGAATGAAGCTGTGAAATAATGGCATACATATGAGTGTCAGACACCAAAATTCATCAGAAAACATATATTAAAACCAATCCTGTTACTCTAGTAACTGGCCCAAGTTTATAAGAGCAATAATTAAAATATGTCCATAGTTGGACCTCATGTTGTCAAGCAATGTCCAGATAATCTGCATTAAGAGGTTGAGAGGTATGGGAGGTTGCTAGGATGTCTGCCAAATGTGCAGATACATGTAAGAATCCACAGCAATAAGTGAAATGTGTCCCTTCCAAATGAAAATAGCAGTAGAATTTTTTTTTATCAAACAGATTACATTTAACCGTAGGTGCGCGGGTTTGCCCATTGCTTAGCTACGCATACTGTAGCTTAAATAGCACAAGAGGAAAATATCAAGATACATGCAAATGCAGCAATAGTGTAGTGGTCAGAGCGTTCTGCTTGCGAGCAGCCATTTCTGGTTTGATGCTCACTGTAGTAAATTCCATTTTCCATGTCAAATCACTTTATGAACATTTTTTTTGCCATATAACCTACCAAATAACATATATTTGTGAAGTGGTGTACTGCATTAAATGCAGCTGTAAGGTGTTGTAATAATGTTGTAAAATCCACAGATAAACACAAGTACCCCATACAGTATATGTACACATGAATCAGGAATACGAATTGAAGGTATAATGTGTAATGAATGATAAATCCATAGAGTGTCCAAATCTACCACCTTCCCAAGAGCCATGCTACATTTCTGTCTAAATTAGTGCAGGGGTAGGCAGGAGTAAGCACTTGTAAGCAGTAGTAAGCAGGTTTAAGCCTGTTTGCATGGGGGTAAGCAATGTGCACACATGTTAAGCAATATTGAAGCTAACTCTCTGTAAGCATATTTAACCGGAAGTTAGCATTGCTTACCATCACGCAAACCTGCGCAAACCCGCTTACAATTGCTTAAAAGTGCCTTAATCACTCTGTATCCAATAGCCGCTGTTCTGCCAGCAACAAAATAAACAACCTTGCAGGACTTGAATCCAGGACCCTGTACACTATAGTCACAGTAAGCCATCACAGCAGTACATAAAACTGAGGTATCTCCAAATGGATCCTCACTACAGGAAAACCAATTTACATGTGAAGGAATCTATATACAGATTTATGTTGTATAACCTACTACATAACATAAATATGTGAACTGGAGTACTGCATTAAGTCCAGATGTGAGGTGTCATTGTAATAAAGTGTTGAAATCCCCCAATAAACTCAAAGACCCAATACAGTGTATGTACACATAAATCATGGATACCAAACACATATATAACATGTAATGAATGATAAATCAATGCCAAACAGCAAATAGTGTGCAAATTTTAAATTAGGCAATGCTAAGCATTGCACACCCCTGCTTACTAGGTGTAAGCAATGTGTAGGCCAGCTAAATCAGTTTGTCCATTGTTATACCCCTTTAAGCAATGCCAACCTTAGGTAAGCAGGTTTGCCCATAGCTTAGCATTTTTAAAACCACCCAATCACAGCAAAGTGCAGGAAATTGGCCCTACTTAAACCCCACAGGTGGGAATACATCTCATAACTGGTTGCAGCTTCCTCCTGTAAGCACTATGGCCGGTGTGGGTGAAGGATCATGCTTCCAGGTGCAACAATGGGGCATCCAGGAGTCCAAAGTCATGGCAGGACTCCTTGTTAAAGAACATGACCAAAGACTGCTGCAGGGCAGTACCAGGGTTCTCAATATAAAGTGGAAGCCTGGGACCATCTCACCTGTGACCTCACCAGTGCAACTGGCATCCTTCAAACTGGTGAGCAGGTCAGGCATCACTATGCTGACCTGAAAAAGAGAAAGAGGGAACTCTTGGATCAGTGGATCCAAGAGGCTAGGCAGACAAGTGATGTCCCAGCCGTGTGTATCAGTCTACTAACTGTTTAATAATTGCCAGATCATGTATATTATGGATAGGTATGTCTAAATATTCCTCTGATGTCTTTGTCAGTGGCAGATGAGTGGGCTGTGAATCAGAAAGCCTATGCCTGTAGACTGCAGAGGTTGCGTCGCGAGGCAGGTTAGTAATAATCTTGCATGCACTGTCATAAGAAATAAATCTAAAAGTACTAGAAAGTTAATTGCCAGTATGAAACCTGTATTGTGTATGGCATGTACTGAATAAACCAGACAGTATGGCAGGAAGAGTCTCATAAAGGTTGTATGTAAATAAAAGGTTAACAGCCTGGCAGTAAAGGTCTAACTCCTGGACTACTTGTGCTTACTCTGGTATCATATGGTAATGTAGTGTTGCAATCTCTTAATAGTACTGTTGTATTAAGCACTGTTACCCACACTGTGCTACATAAATAAAATGTGTAGGAATGTCTGTATACGACTGTAATCACAAGGTCATATTGTACAACTGAGGGAGACTTAGGCAAAAAACAGTGAAACGACAGACAACATAATCCAAATAGTGCGCTCAACTGAGATGTGAAGTATTGTATTTTTAGCACACACAGCCATGGTTTGAATCCTGGGACTGGTAGTAAGTTGTATGCTGAATCATATCTCACAAATGTACAGTTATTGTCAGAAAGTCCAGATAACTGGTGTAAGTCACCTGCCTGTCACCCTGTCCCACTGGCAAATCAGTGGGATGATCCCAGAAGTTTAGGCAGCAAATAATGGCATACAACTGATTGTCAGACATCATAACTGTCAGAAATATATCCATAAAAACAAACCTGTCACTCTAGCAACTCATCAAAGTGTTATGAAAGTAATAAGGAAAGTATGTCTCAACTCCACCCCCATGTTGTGAAGCAATGACCAGAGTGTGTGCAGTAACAGAGTAAGACGTACGTGCATAATAATAATGTGGAATCTGATAATATGTGTGGCAACATTCAGGTAGTGTTAACAAACATTCCCCCCACAGGTCTGTCAGATACGAAAACCGTGCCTAGAAATAAAAGATTGAAATCCTGGACTGGTACTGTTTAGTCTGGTATTGTATCACAGTGTTAGTGTTGCAGTATCTCTGACTAATAAGGTATTACTCATCACTGTCATCCACACTGTGCTACATAATAAAACTGTCTAGGAAACCCTGTATAAGAGTGTTGTAATTACAAGGTAAGACTGTAAAACCATGGGAGACTTATAGACAGAATTCAGAGAAAAGCTACACAGCAATATCTATATAGCACACTCAACTGTGATGTACACTATTTTATTTTAGCACACACAGCCATGGTTCAAATCCTGGGAGCAGTAGTAAGCTGTATGCAGAATCATACCCCCCAACTGTACAGATCTGTCTGTAATGTCCAGATAATTGGGCCATATATGCTGGCTGTTATCCTGTCCCCCTGGCATATCAGTGTGCTAATCTCTGACATTTAGGCAGCATTTAATGTCATATAATGGACTGTCAGGCCTGTAAATATTTGGAAAATGTCTATGAAAACAAACCTGTCATTGTACAACTCACCAAAGGTTTATGAGGGCAATAGTCAAAATATGTCCCAGTTTCACCTGCATGTTGTCAAGACATGTCCAGAGTGTGTGCAATAAGAGATGGAGAGGTATGTGCATAACATCAACCTGGAATCTGGGAATATGCGTAGAAACAGTCAGGTAGTGTTAACAAACAATACCTCCACAGGTATACCAGGTAAAAGGTGTATACTGTAGGTAAAACACAGTTCATGTTTATAGTTGTCTACATCCATACCACTGTCCAAACTAAGGCCATAGGGTAGTGTAATAATACCTGTAAGGTACAGATCACAGCACTGACTAGGAAAGTAATGAGAACTACAGGGATATACAGATTGTTAACTGACATCTTCCTCTCCAACCACCATATTCTGCAACAATAAACTAAATACACAACTCAGTCGGTATGTCCACAATTAAATCTACTGTTGGGACATATGTCCTATTGTTTGATAAATATTGAAATTTGTTTCTATGCATGTGCCATGTTGAAATACTCCCACATTGGTAGCATGCAGCCAACAATGTACCTGCATGCTGTTGTAATGGCTGCTGTGGTTCCATATAAGCATGTGTTCTCTATGCTATGCAACTGTTCCATACCTGGTGTTTTGGGTTAATGGGAATATCTATGCATGATATTATACCTAATCCTGGAATGTGTTAACTATTACTAACCCACATAGGTTTTAAAATTGAAACACCATAGCCCATTTGGGAAAGCTGGTCCCAGCGGACCCACCTCTCCCACCTCATCTGGCCATGGCACTGGGCACCAGCACATCTGGGGCCCACCCTGGGACCTCCTCGTCCACTGGTCCTGCACCACCTTTGGGTGGAACCACCTTAGGGGATAGGGCTCGCCCCCCTGGGAGTGGGCATGGACAGGATACTGTCACCAGTCATCAGGTCCGAGGTCTGGTGCGTAGCGAGCTCCCAGGGAGTTTGGAGATATGCTATGCAAGCTTGAGGGCCGTATGGTGCAACTAGAAGGTCAGCCTGCCCCATCTACTCAGTCCTCAGAACAGCCACCTTCAGACCCTGAATGTGCAGTGGTGACTGCCCATGAGTGGGGACCTCAGTCCCACTGTTTCCTCTAAGAGGCTCATGGGCTTCCGACTTCTAAACACCCCTCCCCATCCAAGGATTTGGACTAGACTGCCCATACATGTCAAGCAGAGTGCATCCTTGGCCCACTTCAAAAGGAACCTTGATGATTGAATGGGAGATAGGAAATTCACCCCAGGGATCATGTCAGTCACCCTGCTAGACAGGGGTCCAGGGAAGTAAATATTGTGGGAAGAAATATCCAGGGAATTGTTATGGCTAGACTTGTATAGGCCTTATGGCCGATAGCCTAGTACCAACCTATGAATCTATGAACCTATATACTGCCTCTGTATGCTGCCTTGTCTGTCTTGTCTGTTATCCTACCCAGCCTACCTCCCCAAATATACCTACTATCCCTCCCCAACATCCCTCTCTCACCTTTAAAAAAAAAAAAAAAAAAAGGCAACCTGTTCCCCCCCAAAAAAAATCTCGCCCCATACATAGCTGTCCATTTCGCACACGTGTCCACTGGACACATGTAATCTGGTATAATTGGCTTCACAACATATTGTTGTCCTCACCCCTGTCTCAGATGTATGAGTGTCCAAATCTATCTCCAAATCAGTGTATATGCACAGCTGTTGCTGTAGAAGAAATGGGCAGCTATGGACTTTCCCTACACCCATCCTGGACATCCCTATCTATTTTCCCTACTGTCTTTCCCTCTTTGTGCCCCCTTTTCACCACTTTCCTATCAACCCTTTTTCTTTTTTTTAAAGACATTAGGGCAGGGGTAAGCAAGAGTAAGCATTTTAAGTAGCAGTAAGCGGGTTTAAGCCTGTTTGTATGGAGGTAAGCAATGCCTACACAGGTTAAGCAATTTAGAAGCTGAGTATAAGAAACTGTAACTGGAAGTTAGCAGGGCTTACCTTCACGCAAACTCACGCAAACCCGCTTACAACTGCTTAAATGTACCTTAATCACTCTGTATCCAATGGCCATTGTTTTGCCCAGTAACAAAATAAATAGCCTTTGCAAGGCTCAAACACAGGGCCCTGCACACCATAGCGATTTACTACTAAGCCATATCAGATATACATAACCCTGATGTTTTCACAAACATATCATCCAGTAAAGTCATTCAACAGTACAGGAAATGTATATATACATGTAGATGTATGTGTGTGTGTGTGTGTGTGTGTGTGTGTGTGTGTGTGTGTGTGTGTGTGTGTGTGTGTGTGTGCGCGTGTGTGTGTGTGTGCATATGTGTGTGTGTGTGTATAATTTATATATATATATATATATATATATATATATATATATATATATATATATACATATATACACATACATATGCATACATCTATAGCTATATATGTCTACATATATATATATATATATATATATATATATATATATAGATATAAAAGAGAACATAACAAATCCATATGACCAAAGGCACCGTTAATGCGGGTGAGGGGGCCCAAGCTAAGTACCTCTTGTAAGTATTGATATCACCCCCTCCCCACAGCCAAACTGATCTGCCCTGCAACACAATACCAACACTTGCAAGTCCCATACTCAGGACCCTACACAACATAGCCACAAGAAGTTAACAGTAATCCATCCCACTTGTATGATGTGAGGATGGTATCAATAACATATCATGCAGTACTGTCTGGCTACCATAGGGAATGTACAATGTGGAAGCAATAAACATTCCAAAGATACATATACACACACACATGTATGCTGATACAGATTATATATATATATATATATATATATATATATATATATATATATATATGTATATGTAAATACACATACACACACATAGATATGTATAGGAAGATACATATTAAGAGGGTGCACAGCATATTAAACAGCCAGTATTCGATATATATATATATATATATATATATATATATATAATATATATATATATATATATATATATATATATATATATATAGATGTATATGTAAATACGCATACACACACATAGATATGTATAGGAAGATACATATTTAGAGGGTGCACAGCATATTAAACAACCAGTATTCGATATATATACATACATATATATATATATATACACATATATATATATATATATATATATATATATATATATATATATATACATATATATAGATGTATATGTAAATACACATACACACACACATAGATATGTATAGGAAGATACATATTCAGAGGGTGCACAGCATATTAAACAGCCAGTATTCGTACAGTTGCCACCTTTTAAAAATGGACAGTGTATGATTCACTCATATAAAAGACAATTTTTGCATGAAACATATACCCACAGAGAATTCAAAGGATATAACACCACACATATGTTTGCATACATAAGAAATATTTATTTGTGTACTATTACAGTTGTATTGCCATGTCATATAGCTGTTAGGTGTTTGAAATACATACTAACTGATTAATGCAACTCTCAAGCAGATCATTTTATAAAGTAATCCGAAAGCATAACATATGTTGCTGTCCAGGCCAAGGCCTTCAAGTAGTACAACAGTAAAGAAAGCCTGGGCCAGAGGATAATCAATCAACAGTAAGTAATGCAGATGTCTAGTTCAGCAGCCTCCAATTACACTCTGTACTCAACCCCTAGGGGGAAAAGAATTAAGTTGCCACAATAAGGATGTATCTGTTATATAACAATGCTTAACTGAAAACATCACTATCACACTGACAAACAGAACAGTCTGTATGACAGTAAGCACTAGTCCACCAATGTTCCCAAGATGAAATGTATGAAAATGTACAGCCATATACCTTAAGGCATCTTACTACTGATATTCCTCACATGTTGTAACAGCCTAGGTTATATTTGGTGCATACCCCTCCCCCATAGACTGACTTACAGGGGCATATAACACTGTTACATACACTGCCCTCTAGACTGCAGAAGGGCAGACATGTTTTGTCCATCTGTAGCCCACATATATATGGACCCTATCTCACAATATGTGTGGGGACTACAACAGCACTGGAATGATGGCAGTAATGGCAGCATGACATAATCACAGGCCACTACATTAACAACATCTTACTGTCTTATGGACAAAGCCTGCTATATAGGTGGAGGACAAAGGCCAGCACACAGGGCCATATTTGAAATAGTGTTGTTATACACTGAGAATGTTGCTGGTGTTACAGGATAGTCTGCAACATACCCTTAGTCAGGAAAACAAAGTCAGAAACACAAATGGATGTAGCCATGTACTGATAGCACTCAACAGACAATGCCAGTGATATATCTGACGCAAGACCTGTGTGGTGGACAGACAAAACATAACAGGCAATCTTCTGGCCATCATGTGGATAGGCCCACAGTTCAGAGCTATGCAGACAGACTGCATTCCATGCTAAACTAGCATGTACACACAAACCCCGTACCACTGATGGTATACAATGCATATAACAACACTACTCACACTGTCTGTAGGTCTGGAACTTTATGAAAATATGTAGCTGGCCTGAGTCTGCAAGTCCTCTTGTAAGAGGTATTGCTACCTGTTGTCTGTAATACTGCTGCCCACACACAGAAAAGATGTCCTCCATACAGGAAAGGTAAAGGGACCATGCCCTCATGATGTAGGAATTTATAGTAGTGGGCTGCCATGACAGTGGTAATTGGAAGTACTACACAGAATGCTACATGCAGGTAGCAAATGGTGGACACTGATTGGTGCAGAGGCCATCACCTGATCATGTGCATCACCTACAAAATCCATGCTGCAATCCATTCAAAACAGCTCAATCCATTTAGTGGAGAGAGACCGAAATAGAGAGAGAGAGAGAGAGAGAGAGAGAGGGATTGAGTGAAAGCAAAAAAAAAAAGCAAATACACCAAACAAAAAAAAAAAACACATGCATCCAGCCATCCACACAGCAAACTATCCAGAAGAGACATCATTCCCACAACAGGCATGTGAAGTACATATGCATGTAATTGAATGTAGTACTTGGTCCATAATAATGGGATAGATGATGTGGAATGATTTATATGTGCCATCAGGTGTTGTTGTGGTAATGATGTCCAGCTGAACTACTGCTATGGACAATAGTGTCTGTCCCTGTGGGCAGTGGGCCATACCTGTCAACTGTGCAGATCAGCACTGACTGACATGATGTAAGCCATCATAGTGTGTGTTGTGTAATGCAAGACACGTATATTAGTGTGGCCAATAGCTGGTGGTGAAAGTAATGCCGTTATGATGGATACGTGGGTTCTAGGACCCACCACTTGCAGGGCAGTCATGTTAACATGTAATGTAGCATGCACAAATGCCATAGGTGTGTAATAGGCTTACCTGCAATCTGTCTTTATACATACCCCCCTAATGTTAGGCTGTGTCCGCATGTGGCACCTGTCTGTGTTGTAGCAAGGCGGAACAGAGCAGCTGTGCAGGAAGGAGAGTTAGAGAGTGTGGATCTGATCTCTGAATTCACCCCATATAGATATATATATTTGTGTGTGTATATATAAATATATATATATATATATATATATATATATATATATATATATATATATATATAAAACTCATAATATATATCTACACACACACACACACACACACACACACACACATATGTGTGTGTGTGTGTGTGTGTGTGTGTGTGTGTCTACATATATACAAACACACACACACATATGTATATAAATACATGTCCCCTACTTTTGCATGACAGTGCTGCATATATGTGAGGGAACATCACACATATCAATACACACATATATATATACAGCAGTACAGCAGTAAGTGTGTGCAAAATGGATGGTTATGTCAGGTGTGAACCCCATGTTGGGAACACATTGCCCTTGTCTGTGAAGGTGGGATTGGTAATTTGGGGAAGGATAGCAAGTATATTTGTGAGGTTGGGTTGGGTTGGAAGATAGAGAAGACAGCCTACAGGGGTGGTATATGGCACATGTGGTGGGTAAACACCCTGGATGGGTAGTGTCGTCTGCGATGTGGAAGCCCATGAGCCCCCATATGGAAACAATGGGACCAAGGTCCCCACCCATGGGCAGTGACAACATCAGCTTCATGGCCCTGAAGGTGCCTGGGCTGGAGGCTGAGCAGGAGGAGCATGCGGACCCTGTGAGTGTGTACTGAGGGCCTCAAGGTGCTGTAGCACATCCCTCAATTCCCTTTGGAGCTCCCTATGCACCAGACCCTGGACCTGACCTCGGGTGACAGGATCTTGTCTGTATGTGCTCCTGGGGGGATGAACACCATCCCCTGAGGTGGTTCCACCTGAAGGTAGTGCAGGACCAGGAGATGACGAGGCCCCAGGGTGGGTCCGACATGTGATGTTGCCTGGTTACATGGTCAGATGAGGTGAGAGAGGTGGTTCTGCTGGCAACTGTTCTCCAAACATGCTATAGTGTCACTGTTATAGAACATATGTGGGTAGTAATAGTCCACACATTCCTGGATCATGTCCAACAGCATGCATAGATATCCACAATAACACAAAACAACAGATGTGCAGCAATCACATAGCAAACAGAACACCTGCAGATATGGAACCATAGTGGTCCTTACAATGGCATGCAGATGACATTGTCCATAACAGGCCACCAATGATAGTGTCCTACAGGGAACATGACTACAAACACATAGCACAAAGTGTTGTACAATACGATATATGTCCCAATGGTAGGTATTCTGTAGACTGTTGAGTTGTGTGATCAGATTGTCGTTGCAGATATGGTGGGGGGGAGACAGAGATGTGTTTTAACAACTATGATAACCTTGCAGTATGAGGTCATCAGACCTCTTTCCATCTTTATGTTTTTCAGGCAATATGTCCAGGGAGAGGTTGCCCATTTATACAGCAGAGGAGAATGATGTCATCATCTCACTCCTGGTGCACCACTACCAGGTGTTGTTTGGCCGAACAGTCCATGATCAGCAGGAGCAGACCATCATGTGGAATGATCTTGTCCACAGAGTAAATGATGTCAGCCTGCATAACCGCAGTTATGAGCAGGTCCAGCATCAATGCACAGATCTACTTCACCATGCCCATCAGCATGCTGCTGTAGTCAGGGGGGGCCAGCTTGCAATGGGGGGGGTCATGCCATCCAGCCCCCCCGACACATGTTGAGGAGCTCCTTGCCAGCCTCGGCACCTGCCCGCCCGCACACACAACACCTGGCGGAGAGCATAGTGGAGGTGGGTGCTACCCACACAATGGCAGAGGAGAGTGCAGGTAAGGTCACAGGACACATTAGTAGACCACTGTTGCATATCCATCTGCATCTGTACAGTTAGATCATGCATATGTGAGATGAAATATATAAAGTCTATTGCTGCATAGTAATAATAAACAGATGTGCATAATCTGTAGCATTGTAGGCTTGTACTGTTGATGTACTGTAATGCTGCACCCACCCTGTATCAATGCCACAGCTGTGGCTACTGACATCACATCTCTCACACACTTATGTAGGTCCCTCTGGTATACCTCCAGGGCAGCAGCCTGTAGCTGATGAGTACGGCAGTTGTTCAAGTTTGCCAATACAACGGTCATGTTATGGCCATGGTATATTCCATGCACACATTTAACACACCTACCCATAATGCATGCTGTACATGTTAACATATTGTTGCTAACTGCAGTGCATCACAGTGGTCACCATGATGGTGTATCTGAAGGGTATGTCAGACTCCTGCAATATAATTAACATCTTGTCATTGCAAAATGTGTGCACAGAGATTAACATAATGGTGTGACAAATGGCCTACAGTAGGGACATGTGTGAAACATCACCCTTATACAGTGCTACAACAGTATATATACCAGTATTACAATGGCAACCGTTACAGATCTATACTACGGCATATCACAATACTGCAGTTCACAATCCTTACAACCTGCAATGTGGTCCTAACATGAGCAATGAGTGTTTAATATGGAATCGTATGTTAGGACAGCAAATATGGGGAATACGTACCTTCACAAACACTGGAAGCATATGTGTGCACACACTCCAGGAAAAATATAGTGGAAGCAGCTGTTGAGGTACTGACAGCATGCATTTTTCATGAGAATGCACCTTCCAGCAGGTACACGCCCTCAATGTCACACCAAGAAATGGTCTGCTGCCCAAGACGTTTGCCCATCAAATGTGCCCACTTACCTGCAACAGAGGCAGCCATGGCTTGCACACATCTTACATGCCATGGCATGGATCCCATACCCAACAGGTAGCACCCAGGAGTTGGACATGTAGCCATACCTCACCATTGCATATACCATGGCAAACAGAGCAGAAAGTCATGTGTGTGGCGAGGATGTATGGGATAGGAAGAATGTAGGAAATAAACAGATGGCCATCCAAGACAGATGATGTCACATGTAGCAAACCGGTCATGCAGGCTGCCTAGTAGCATGCCACAACACTGAGGAAGTTGCAGGAATATCTAGCAAGTACTAGCTGTGTAGTACCCATGTCAGCAATTGCCTGGACTCTGCATATGTGTGGTCCATGGGTAAGGGTAATCAGATGGGACAGTTGTACCACAGGAAACATCAGCCAGGCATCCCTACAGGTAGCATATGCATAACAGAAAAGGTCCCCAAAAGGCATGCTTTGCAATGTGTACTGGTGTACCAAGACCACATTGGAAACCTACAGACAGTATCAAGTAAGATACATGTGCTGCACAACCAACACCTCACCCCACCTCAGGCCCACCATCCCCATCTGTACCTTGCCTGTGCCAGTGTACACCTGTATGCTTGCCATTCATTAGCTGGGACTAGGCTGGTACATATGATGTTCAGTGTTTGGGACACTGCAAAATGACACACATGTGTAGGCCATAGTTGTCAAGCATCTGCAAGAAGGCTGAAGGTGGGAAAGGGGTGTTATTATGACACAACAGTGCACTGTAGCAGGGATCCAAAGGATGCTATGAATGGCTGTATCTGTACACAGTCAGGGTCAGGAACTGTGGCAGATGTAACCCTGACTCCACAGCAATAGTGTAGGCAGTGTGTGAACTCCAAGGGATGTGCACATGAGTTGACCTTCCAATCATGCAGAGTTGGGGGACATGTGTAGGGCAGACTGACCAAATACTGGCAAATCCAGATGGCCCATGCTAGTATACCCCTGCCAGGAATAGTGACTGCTGTAGTACACATAACAGTAGGTGCATCAAACCATCATGATAAGGGCATGCACACATATGCACCCACGAAGTATATGCATCTCAATCAGATTCAGCACAACTAACACATTTGTTTGACATTGCATTTGATTGTACAGGTCATATGTCGCATATCAGGTTCATGTAATGTTAACATATGCAGTAATGTGGTCCCACGGCATATCAAGGAAGAGGGTGTCATATCAATAAGGGTGTGTACACTCCCCATAGCCACGGTAAGGTTTGAAGATTGTCAGTGCAACTGTATCATATTGGCCATACATGCACCACTGATGATGACATCTGTAAATTAGACATCGGGCATTCACAAATTATATCTGTCCACATATCATCCCAGGTATGTGTCAGACAAACACATAGGGGCTGTGAGCAGCAGGGCAGACAGAACTGACACAGTAATACACATTCAGCAATGGTGTGTACACCTGTGAGGTATGGTGCACAGTACATGCCAGGGTGCCAAACAGGTGCACAGCAATACTGTGTACATGGGTGCAGTGTGTTCCAGGGGAAGGGGCATCAGCTACTAACACAGCCCATGCATCACACACGTGTATACTGTTGCTAGCATGGATTGCCTATAGCTGCACTGCATGCTGTTGAGTACCATATGTCATGCATATTGATAGATGGGTAATGAGAGGTCTGTGTGTAATGTCTTCGTGCAACCTCACCTGAAAGTGTGTGTTTGTGTGTGTGTGTGTGTGGGGGGGGGTTATTTTGTCTGTAAGTGCAATCTGATGGAGCGGAGAGGGATTGATGTATGTAGGATGTGTGTGTGTGTGTGTGTGTGTGTGTGTGTGTGTGTGTGTGTGTGTGTGTGTGTGTGTGTGTGTGTGTCCATGTATGCACATGTGTGATTGTGGGGTTGTTCATATCTCTCGACTTCCCTTTGAAATCGTGCAGTACATGGACATGGACAGACACGAGACACCAGGAATACTTGTCTGACATGTAATCTCAGGACAGCTGATAGTATAATAAGGTCTGTAGCATGGAACATGCATTGGGAGGGAAACTGGACACAAGGTATACTGTTATAATTGCAATCAGCAGAAAGGTGACAGAATGCCCACATATGCAGCACTGCAGATGCAACGGGGAATTATTAGACAACACCAGTGAGTGTTTCCAAATATTACTGTTGTCCACATAATAAGTTAGTAGAGCAACAGATCTTGCATCTACTGAGCAATAGTTATGTATGACACTCCAGTGTGTGACATTATTGAGTGACTGTAGTAGACCCTAACATATGGGGCCCATGCTCACAATGTCTGGACAAACCCAGGGTGAACACTGAATGACAGCAGTGAGTCTTTGTAAAACTGACTCCAATCAAGTCAAAGAGATAATGGAGTAACAGGTCATGTTTTGTAGTCACTTGTCTAGGCAATGAGAAGAATGATACATTAATGATTGGTATTAATGTGTGTAAGTTTCCAAGTGTGATGCAGGATGGGGAACTTAACAGAATAAACTTGGGACAGTCTGTAAACTCAGGGACAGGTAAATATTATGGTGGAATGTCAGGGTGTGTGTGTGTGTGTGTGTGTGTGTGTGTGTGTGTGTGTGTGTGTGTGTGTGTGTGTGTGTGCGTGCGTGTGTGTGTGTGTGTGTGTGTGTGTGTGTGTGTGTGTGTGTGTGTGTGTGTGTGTACTGTTAAGCAATGACGTATAGGTCTTAAAGTGCATTTCTTGTTTGCCCCTCACAGGTGGTGATGTGGGTCAGCGTCCCTCCTGCAGGCAATCCAATGTTGGTGTCCATACAGACACTGAAAATGATGATAGGTTTGTTGAGGCACAGGCGGGGTTGTCAGAGGCTGAAACAGCACCATCGTTTGACATCCCCCTGTTATCCACCCCATCCCCGCACGCAGGCACAGTGCCTATAGATACCCCATCACCAGTGACCATAACGGAGGGACAGTTGGCAGTTGGTGACAGTGCATAGGACAGTGTGGTATCTATACAGCAGCCATAGCCAGATGTCCGTCAGTGTACCACATAGGCAGATGTACAGTTTAACCTTGGAATAAATCAGTAAAAATTTCTCGGCTGTCCGGTGCGGTTTGCCCACTCCACAGTGTTTTTTTGTTTATAGATGTAAAGGGATGCTCATTGGAGGGCTGCTGGTCATTGTGCCCCTGGCAGATGTGCCACATCTGGTACCACCAGACCCATGTTTCAGGCTCTCATGGAGGCACAGGCACATATGGAACGGTACAACAGACAGGGTCTGAGCCTGCAGAGGGCTCCTCTTTCAGCTGTAACTGACAACATCCATGATCTTGCAGATGCCTTCTGTGATTTTACAGAGGTCATGGATAGACGGTGGGGTGAGATGGTGGGACTCATTGACTGTGGATTGTCCATGCTAGAGCATGTGGTGGGAGTGGTGCTATGGCCACATGGACATAGCCAAGCAACACCAACAGCTGGAGGTTGACGTGGATGTGCAAGGACACCAAGCTGCTCCCATAGAGGCAGTACCAGCCCCAGCACTGCAGGGGAGGCTGTCCACACCACACCACAGCAGGCCACGTGCACATGGCTCTGGCCAGTCCCAGGAGGGACATGGTTCCAGCGGACATATGTCATCATCAGGAGAGAGTACCATATCATGGCTTGTACCTGGACATGCCTGTGGAACCCTTGGCAGGCACAGTTCTCGTGTCTATGGCCAAGGGCAGTGAACTGCACACCCTGCCAGGTATGGTCTGCAGCTGTCCAACAAACACCTGTATAGGGCAGTCACATGGCAGAACTGTGTGCATGCATACTCACACACAATACAAACAAACCTAGGGCAACCCCATACTTACACACACCACATCACCTCGGCCATATCAGTAATTAAACCCCCTCACTCACACACATGGTGTCAAACATATGGCTCAGCCTAGGTCTCTGGCAAACCAACAACATACCCTGTGCATATGATGATACCTGTGCCACATCCTTGTCATCCATAACATCGATGCAGGGACAGGTTAATATGGTTCTGATGCACATGGTGACTGTACTACAGTGTACCAATTTACTGCTGTGTAACATATCAGCAGTAAAGTTTAATGCTTACATGTCAGGAAGTATAGTTGTCCAGCCATGATGTATTACAGCTGTTATTAACACTGAGTGATTGCAGTCTCCATAATGTTATCCATTTGTGTTGTAGGTGTCCATGTGTCAGCAGGAGGATGGTCTGCTGTCATATCTCACAAGGGGCATGGCACTGTGGTGACACCTTGGCTGTGCCATATCCTGGGTACAGGTGAACAAATGTCACAGGTCTGTATAACAGTTACTGCCTGTGCCACATGGTCGATAGGTCTGGGGGTGGTGTATACAGGTGAGTGCATGGTGGCTGCTATTAGCAGCCCTTCTACAGTGGACAATGGTAGTTGTACTGTGTGGTACACACCACGTGTTTGCGTATAACACACAAAGGCTTTGGTATTGATGCACTACACAGAGAATACTTCACACATAGATGTGTGTACCTGTGCAAGGAATCCATTGTAGCCTATGTAATTCCACCAAGCCAGACTACACACAATACATTGTGGAATAAGCAGTCCACTAGTTTAATGTCATTGAGGATAGTACCAGCAGGGTATATGTCCCCTTCCCCAATGTAGTGCAATCCTCAACTCGGTAAACATATGTGTGCTGGTGTGGGTGGCACACCCCTACACTTTGGAGGGTGAGAGGTGCTGTAGAACCACAGATAGTGTGATAGACAACTACCTAACCTGTTAACATGAAATGTACAGTATTACGGCCAGCTACGCAGGGGGATACAATCAACAGTAACTGCAATGATGTTGGCTGTGTCCACAACAGCCACACCCAGCTATATACACCAACCCCAGTATCGATGCACACCTATACAGTGGGGAAGAGGCCATTTACACATCTAACACTAGTTTTGATGGAATGTATGTCCTCAGGATGATATCTGTGAAATGTTAGCATATGCCAGGCAGTTCTTGGACAGATGATCCCTGGGACATGTATATTCTGCAAACTGAAGTAGATCCCTCCACATACACGCACACTCTTACTTGGCAACACTGAGACTAGACCCCTACCTAGGTATGTAGTGCTATTAATGTGTGTGTCTTTAACTGCACACACCACACAGCTTTTAGGATGAGGTGTGTTCCAGTTTACATGTTACATACAGAACATCCCCAGGCATGTACAGTATGGTAATGTTGGATGTAATGGTTGTTTATGGACAATACATAGTGTGACATACTGTCATATACACATTTACAAACACATAACAGTCAGACACACATCTGAGAGACCTGGGCCTATCAGTGCTAACTACTTTGTCAGCATGTCCATTGTGTTACAGGTAGGTTGCACACAGCACATGCATAACTGGGCTGGATAGTGTTATAAGTTACCTGTATGGTTGATGGTGACAGTAGTCACCATACAGTGGTACATGGGACAGGTACCGGGGTACCATGGTGTAATGACAGTATACCCAGCACCCACACCCCACTGTGGATATTGTACATACTGGAACCCATGATGACACTCTGACATACCCACCATCACACATTGACCAGGACTGCAATGCAAACCCTTGTCCATCCCAAGAGTGCTACTACAGGGATATGCATCTAATGCACATGCCACAGGCATAGCAGGGTGATGCATTGTCATGCCTCTCCTGCAGTCAGCAACATCACTATCTCTAATACTGTGTGGCAGTGCATATTGTAATAGGAGTATCTGGCCCGGAATGCTGTACCCTACATACATACACACATGCACAAATACACACACTTGCCAGAACTCATTGGGTGTCCCATGCTTATCAACCCATTTGTACAACAGTGTTGTGCTGGTACTGCAAGGCCCAGGTAGCCCTTAGGGAAAAGAGCGTAACAAGGTACATGTAATGTCTGGTACAGCAGCAGCTACATCTAACTATGGCAATGGGTGGTGCGGTGGGTGTGAAGGGCCTCAGGGTATTCCCAACTACAGGTCTACAAACACACAGACACTGATATTCTCAGTAATGCACACATACACATTTGCCAGTACTGGGGTGCATTGGTGCAGGTGTTCATAGGTGTGTACCATTCTATTGTCCATGGAGAGATGGGAAGTGTAGGGGATGTGTGTACAGTGGTATCATGCCACCTGCCATGTG